>NC_066250.1:8441071-8761785 GCF_024542735.1 Bombus huntii | reverse complement strand
TACGGTATAACGTTATAACGTAATACGATATATCGTATAACGTTATAACGTATTACGTTATATGGAATAACGTTATAACGTAATACGTTATATAACATAACGTTATATGGTATAACGTTATAGCGTAATGCGTTATACGGTATAACGTTATAGCGTAATACGTTATATGGTATAACGTTATAACGTAATACGTTATATAACATAACGTTATATGGTATAACGTTATAACGTAATACGTTATATGATATAACGTTATAGCGTAATACGTTATATGGTACAACGCTATAACGTAATACGTTATATAACATAACGTTATATGGTATAACGTTATAACGTTATACGTTATATGGTATAACGTTATAACGTAATACGTTATATAACATAACGTTATATGGTATAACGTTATAACGTAATACGTTATATGGTATAACGTTATAGCGTAATACGATATATGGTATAACGTTATAACGTTATACGTTATATGGTATAACGTTATAACGTATTACGGTATATGGTATATCGTTATAACGCAATACGTTATATGGTATAACGTTATAACGTAATACGTTATATGGTATAACGTTATAACGTAATACGTTATATAACATAACGTTATATGGTATAACGTAATAGCGTAATACGTTATATGGTATAACGTTATAGCGTAATACGTTATATGGTACAACGCTATAACGAAATACGTTATATAACATAACGTTATATGGTATAAAGTTATAACGTAATACGTTATATGCTATAACGTTATAACGTAATACGTTATATGGTATAACGTTATAACGTAATACGTTATATGGTATAACGTTAAATCGTAATACGTTATATAACATAACGTTATATGATATAACGTTATAGCGTAATACGTTATACGGTATAACGTTATAGCGTAATACGTTATATGGAAGAACGTTATAACGTATTACGTTATATGGTATAACGTTATAACGTATTACGTTATATGGTATAACGTTATAACGTAATACCTTATATAACATAATGTTATATGGTATAACGTTATAACTTAATACGTTATATGGTATAACGTTATAACGTATTACGTTATATGGTATAACGTTATAACGTTATACGTTATATAACATAACGTTATATGGTATAACGTAATAGCATAATACGTTATACGGTATAACGTTATAACGTATTACGATAAATGGTATAACGTTATAACGTAATACGTTATATAACATAACGTAATATGGTATAACGTAATAGCGTAATACGTTATTCGGTATAACGTTATAACGTATTACGTTATATGGTTTAACGTTATAACGTAATAAGTTATATAACATAACGTTATATGGTATAACGTTATAGCGTAATACGTTTATACGGTATAACGTTATAACGTATTATGTTATATGGTATAACGTTATAACGTAATAAGTTATATAACATAACGTTATATGGTGTAACGTTATAGCGTAATACGTTTATACGGTATAACGTTATAACGTATTACGTTATATTTTATAACGTTATAACGTATTACGGTATATGGTATATCGTTATAACGCAATACGTTATATGGTATAACGTTATAACGTAATACGTTATATGGTATAATGTTATAACGTAATACGATATATGGTATAACGTTATAACGTTATACGTTATATGGTATAACGTTATAACGTAATACCTTATATAACATAATGTTATATGGCATAACGTTATAACTTAATACGTTATATGGTATAACGTTATAACGTATTACGTTATATGGTATAACGTTATAACGTAATGCGTTATATGGTATAACGTTATAACGTAATACGATATATGGTATAACGTTATAACGTAATACGATATATGGTATAACGTTATAACGTTATACGTTATATGGTATAACGTTATAACGTATTACGGTATATGGTATATCGTTATAACGCAATACGTTATATGGTATAACGTTATAACGTAATACGTTATATGGTATAATGTTATAACGTAATACGATATATGGTATAACGTTATAACGTTATACGTTATATGGTATAACGTTATAACGTAATACCTTATATAACATAACGTTATATGGTATAACGTTATAACTTAATACGTTATATGGTATAACGTTATAACGTATTACGTTATATGGTATAACGTTATAACGTATTACGTTATATGGTATAACGTTATAACGTTATACGTTGTATAACATAACGTTATATGGTATAACGTAATAGCGTAATACGATATATGGTATAACGTTATAACGTAATACGTTATATAACATAACGTTATATGGTATAGCGTTATAACGTTATACGTTATATAACATAACGTTATATGGTATAACGTTATAGCGTAATACGTTATATGGTATAACGTTATAACGTAATACGTTATATGGTATAACGTTATAACGTAATACGTTATATGGTATAACGTTATAACGTAATACGTTATATAGTATAACGTTATAACGTATTACGTTATATTTTATAACGTTATAACGTAATACGTTATATAACATAACGTTATATGGTATAACGTTATAACGTAATACGTTATATGGTATAACGTAATAGCGTAATACGTTATATGGTATAACGTTATAACGTAATACGTTATATGGTATAACGATATAACGTAATACGTTATATGGTATAACGTTATAACGTTATACATGTAATATCGTGATATAACGTGTTTACAAAGAGTGGACAATAGAGATGTTAATCAGACAGAAAAAGACGATTGTTGTTCAACCTGAACTATTCACGCCAAACGTACAGAAAACAGCGCAATCCACACTCTCTCGGCAACGCCACTCGCAACCTCTGTCTCCGCTCAGCTCGCACTCGGCTTCTCGACTCGCACTCTGCTTTTCGACTAACTCTCTGGTCGTTGCCGCATTCTGTTGTCTTTTTCCTAGGCACACCGCACACGTGTTCTGCAGGCGCTCGTGGCCAGGGTCACGTAGGTCTTTTCCACGAAACTATGCACTTGAAAAGACCGATGACACATTGATGGGCCCGACGACGCCTCGGCTCTCGCGACATTGTTCATAGTTCGCCCGATATTTCTTAGGCCTTTCGTCCACGATACTACATACATTATATAACATAACGTTATATGGTATAACGTTATAGCGTAATACGTTATACGGTATATCGTTATAACGTAATACGTTATATGGTATAACGATATAACGTAATACGTTATATGGTATAACGTTATAACGTAATACGTTATATGGTTTAACGTTATAACGACATACGTTATATGGTATAACGTTATAACGTAATACGTTATATGGTATAACGTTATAACGTAATACGTTATATAACATAAAGTTATATGGTATAACGTAATAGCGTAAGACGTTATATGGTATAACGTTATAGCGTAATACGTTATATGGTACAACGCTATAACGAAATACGTTATATAACATAACGTTATATGGTATAACGTTATAGCGTAATACGTTATACGGTATAACGTTATAACGTAATACGTTATATGGTATAACGTTATAGCGTAATACGTCATATGGTATAACATTATAACGTAATACGTTATATGGTATAACGTTATAACGTAATACGTTATATAACATAACGTTATATGGTATAACGGTATAACGTAATACGTTATATAACATAACGTTATATGGTATAACGTTATAGCGTAATACGTTATACGGTATAACGTTATAACGTAATACGATATATCGTATAACGTTATAACGTATTACGTTATATCGTATAACGTTATAACGTAATACGTTTTATAACATAACGTTATATGGTATAACGTTATAGCGTAATACGTTATACGGTATAACGTTATAACGTATTACGTTATATGGTATAACGTTATAACGTTATACGTTATATAACATAACGTTATATGGTATAACGTAATAGCGTAATACGTTATATGGTATAACGTTATAGCGTAATACGTTATATGGTACAACGCTATAACGTAATACGTTATATAACATAACGTTATATGGTATAACGTTATAACGTTATACGTTATATGGTATAACGTTATAACGTAATACGTTATATAACATAACGTTATATGGTATAACGTTATAGCGTAATACGTTTATACGGTATAACGTTATAACGTATTACGTTATATTTTATAACGTTATAACGTATTACGGTATATGGTATATCGTTATAACGCAATACGTTATATGGTATAACGTTATAACGTAATACGTTATATGGTATAATGTTATAACGTAATACGATATATGGTATAACGTTATAACGTTATACGTTATATGGTATAACGTTATAACGTAATACCTTATATAACATAATGTTATATGGCATAACGTTATAACTTAATACGTTATATGGTATAACGTTATAACGTATTACGTTATATGGTATAACGTTATAACGTAATGCGTTATATGGTATAACGTTATAACGTAATACGATATATGGTATAACGTTATAACGTAATACGATATATGGTATAACGTTATAACGTTATACGTTATATGGTATAACGTTATAACGTATTACGGTATATGGTATATCGTTATAACGCAATACGTTATATGGTATAACGTTATAACGTAATACGTTATATGGTATAATGTTATAACGTAATACGATATATGGTATAACGTTATAACGTTATACGTTATATGGTATAACGTTATAACGTAATACCTTATATAACATAACGTTATATGGTATAACGTTATAACTTAATACGTTATATGGTATAACGTTATAACGTATTACGTTATATGGTATAACGTTATAACGTATTACGTTATATGGTATAACGTTATAACGTTATACGTTGTATAACATAACGTTATATGGTATAACGTAATAGCGTAATACGATATATGGTATAACGTTATAACGTTATACGTTATATGGTATAACGTTATAACGTAATACGTTATATAACATAACGTTATATGGTATAACGTTATAACGTTATACGTTATATAACATAACGTTATATGGTATAACGTTATAGCGTAATACGTTATATGGTATAACGTTATAACGTAATACGTTATATGGTATAACGTTATAACGTAATACGTTATATAGTATAACGTTATAACGTATTACGTTATATTTTATAACGTTATAACGTAATACGTTATATAACATAACGTTATATGGTATAACGTTATAGCGTAATACGTTATACGGTATTACGTTATAGCGTAATACGTTATATGGTACAACGCTATAACGTAATACGTTATATAACATAACGTTATATGGTATAACGTTATAACGTAATACGTTATATGGTATAACGTAATAGCGTAATACGTTATATGGTATAACGTTATAACGTAATACGTTATATGGTATAACGATATAACGTAATACGTTATATGGTATAACGTTATAACGTTATACATGTAATATCGTGATATAACGTGTTTACAAAGAGTGGACAATAGAGATGTTAATCAGACAGAAAAAGACGATTGTTGTTCAACCTGAACTATTCACGCCAAACGTACAGAAAACAGCGCAATCCACACTCTCTCGGCAACGCCACTCGCAACCTCTGTCTCCGCTCAGCTCGCACTCGGCTTCTCGACTCGCACTCTGCTTTTCGACTAACTCTCTGGTCGTTGCCGCATTCTGTTGTCTTTTTCCTAGGCACACCGCACACGTGTTCTGCAGGCGCTCGTGGCCAGGGTCACGTAGGTCTTTTCCACGAAACTATGCACTTGAAAAGACCGATGACACATTGATGGGCCCGACGACGCCTCGGCTCTCGCGACATTGTTCATAGTTCGCCCGATATTTCTTAGGCCTTTCGTCCACGATACTACATACATTATATAACATAACGTTATATGGTATAACGTTATAGCGTAATACGTTATACGGTATATCGTTATAACGTAATACGTTATATGGTATAACGATATAACGTAATACGTTATATGGTATAACGTTATAACGTAATACGTTATATGGTTTAACGTTATAACGACATACGTTATATGGTATAACGTTATAACGTAATACGTTATATGGTATAACGTTATAACGTAATACGTTATATAACATAAAGTTATATGGTATAACGTAATAGCGTAAGACGTTATATGGTATAACGTTATAGCGTAATACGTTATATGGTACAACGCTATAACGAAATACGTTATATAACATAACGTTATATGGTATAACGTTATAGCGTAATACGTTATACGGTATAACGTTATAACGTAATACGTTATATGGTATAACGTTATAGCGTAATACGTTATATGGTATAACATTATAACGTAATACGTTATATGGTATAACGTTATAACGTAATACGTTATATAACATAACGTTATATGGTATAACGGTATAACGTAATACGTTATATAACATAACGTTATATGGTATAACGTTATAGCGTAATACGTTATACGGTATAACGTTATAACGTAATACGATATATCGTATAACGTTATAACGTATTACGTTATATCGTATAACGTTATAACGTAATACGTTTTATAACATAACGTTATATGGTATAACGTTATAGCGTAATACGTTATACGGTATAACGTTATAACGTATTACGTTATATGGTATAACGTTATAACGTTATACGTTATATAACATAACGTTATATGGTATAACGTAATAGCGTAATACGTTATATGGTATAACGTTATAGCGTAATACGTTATATGGTATAATGTTATAACGTAATACGATATATGGTATAACGTTATAACGTTATACGTTATATGGTATAACGTTATAACGTAATACCTTATATAACATAATGTTATAGGGCATAACGTTATAACTTAATACGTTATATGGTATAACGTTATAACGTATTACGTTATATGGTATAACGTTATAACGTAATGCGTTATATGGTATAACGTTATAACGTAATACGATATATGGTATAACGTTATAACGTAATACGATATATGGTATAACGTTATATGGTATAACGTTATAACGTATTACGGTATATGGTATATCGTTATAACGCAATACGTTATATGGTATAACGTTATAACGTAATACGTTATATGGTATAATGTTATAACGTAATACGATATATGGTATAACGTTATAACGTTATACGTTATATGGTATAACGTTATAACGTAATACCTTATATAACATAACGTTATATGGTATAACGTTATAACTTAATACGTTATATGGTATAACGTTATAACGTATTACGTTATATGGTATAACGTTATAACGTATTACGTTATATGGTATAACGTTATAACGTTATACGTTGTATAACATAACGTTATATGGTATAACGTAATAGCGTAATACGATATATGGTATAACGTTATAACGTTATACGTTATATGGTATAACGTTATAACGTAATACGTTATATAACATAACGTTATATGGTATAACGTTATAACGTTATACGTTATATAACATAACGTTATATGGTATAACGTTATAGCGTAATACGTTATATGGTATAACGTTATAACGTAATACGTTATATGGTATAACGTTATAACGTAATACGTTATATGGTATAACGTTATAACGTAATACGTTATATAGTATAACGTTATAACGTATTACGTTATATTTTATAACGTTATAACGTAATACGTTATATAACATAACGTTATATGGTATAACGTTATAGCGTAATACGTTATACGGTATTACGTTATAGCGTAATACGTTATATGGTACAACGCTATAACGTAATACGTTATATAACATAACGTTATATGGTATAACGTTATAACGTAATACGTTATATGGTATAACGTAATAGCGTAATACGTTATATGGTATAACGATATAACGTAATACGTTATATGGTATAACGTTATAACGTTATACATGTAATATCGTGATATAACGTGTTTACAAAGAGTGGACAATAGAGATGCTAATCAGACAGAAAAAGACGATTGTTGTTCAACCTGAACTATTCACGCCAAACGTACAGAAAACAGCGCAATCCACACTCTCTCGGCAACGCCACTCGCAACCTCTGTCTCCGCTCAGCTCGCACTCGGCTTCTCGACTCGCACTCTGCTTTTCGACTAACTCTCTGGTCGTTGCCGCATTCTGTTGTCTTTTTCCTAGGCACACCGCACACGTGTTCTGCAGGCGCTCGTGGCCAGGGTCACGTAGGTCTTTTCCACGAAACTATGCACTTGAAAAGACCGATGACACATTGATGGGCCCGACGACGCCTCGGCTCTCGCGACATTGTTCATAGTTCGCCCGATATTTCTTAGGCGTTTCGTCCACGATACTACATACATTATATAACATAACGTTATATGGTATAACGTTATAGCGTAATACGTTATACGGTATATCGTTATAACGTAATACGTTATATGGTATAACGATATAACGTAATAAGTTATATGGTATAACGTTATAACGTAATACGTTATATGGTTTAACGTTATAACGACATACGTTATATGGTATAACGTTATAACGTAATACGTTATATGGTATAACGTTATAACGTAATACGTTATATAACATAAAGTTATATGGTATAACGTAATAGCGTAAGACGTTATATGGTATAACGTTATAGCGTAATACGTTATATGGTACAACGCTATAACGAAATACGTTATATAACATAACGTTATATGGTATAACGTTATAGCGTAATACGTTATACGGTATAACGTTATAACGTAATACGTTATATGGTATAACGTTATAGCGTAATACGTTATATGGTATAACATTATAACGTAATACGTTATATGGTATAACGTTATAACGTAATACGTTATATAACATAACGTTATATGGTATAACGGTATAACGTAATACGTTATATAACATAACGTTATATGGTATAACGTAATAGCGTAAGACGTTATATGGTATAACGTTATAACGTATTACGTTATATCGTATAACGTTATAACGTAATACGTTTTATAACATAACGTTATATGGTATAACGTTATAGCGTAATACGTTATACGGTATAACGTTATAACGTATTACGTTATATGGTATAACGTTATAACGTTATACGTTATATAACATAACGTTATATGGTATAACGTAATAGCGTAATACGTTATATGGTATAACGTTATAGCGTAATACGTTATATGGTACAACGCTATAACGTAATACGTTATATAACATAACGTTATATGGTATAACGTTATAACGTTATACGTTATATGGTATAACGTTATAACGTAATACGTTATATAACATAACGTTATATGGTATAACGTTATAGCGTAATACCTTATACGGTATAACGTTATAACGTATTACGTTATATGGTATAACGTTATAACGTTATACGTTATATAACATAACGTTATATGGTATAACGTAATAGCGTAATACGTTATATGGTATAACGTTATAACGTAATACGTTATATGGTATAACGATATAACGTGTTACGTTATATGGTATAACGTTATAACGTAATACATTATATAACATAACGTTATATGGTATAACGTTATAGCGTAATACGTTATATGGTATAACGTTATAACGTAATACGTTATATGGTATAAAGTTATAACGTAATAGGTTATATGGTATAACGTTATAACGTAATACGTTATATGGTATAACGTTATAACGTAATACGTTATATAGTATAACGTTATAACGTATTACGTTATATTTTATAACGTTATAACGTAATACGTTATATAACATAACGTTATATGGTATAACGTTATAGCGTAATACGTTATACGGTATTACGTTATAGCGTAATACGTTATATGGTACAACGCTATAACGTAATACGTTATATAACATAACGTTATATGGTATAACGTTATAACGTAATACGTTATATGGTATAACGTTATAACGTAATACGTTATATGGTATAACGTTATAACGTAATACGTTATATGGTATAACGTAATAGCGTAATACGTTATATGGTATAACGTTATAACGTAATACGTTATATGGTATAACGATATAACGTAATACGTTATATGGTATAACGTTATAACGTAATACATTATATAACATAACGTTATATGGTATAACGTTATAGCGTAATACGTTATACGGTATATCGTTATAACGTAATACGTTATATGGTATAACGATATAACGTAATACGTTATATGGTATAACGTTATAACGTAATACGTTATATGGTTTAACGTTATAACGTCATACGTTATATGGTATAACGTTATAACGTAATACGTTATATGGTATAACGTTATAACGTAATACGTTATATAACATAACGTTATATGGTATAACGTAATAGCGTAATACGTTATATGGTATAACGTTATAGCGTAATACGTTATATGGTACAACGCTATAACGAAATACGTTATATAACATAACGTTATATGGTATAACGTTATAACGTAATACGTTATATGCTATAACGTTATAACGTAATACGTTATATGGTATAACGTTATAACGTAATACGTTATATGGTATAACGTTATATCGTAATACGTTATATAACATAACGTTATATGATATAACGTTATAGCGTAATACGTTATACGGTATAACGTTATAGCGTAATACGTTATATGGTACAACGCTATAACGTAATACGTTATATAACACAACGTTATATGGTATAACGGTATAACGTAATACGTTATATGGTATAACGTTATAACGTAATACGTTATATGGTATAACGTTATAGCGTAATACGATATATCGTATAACGTTATAACGTATTTCGTTATATTGTATAACGTTATAACGTAATACGTTATATAACATAACGTTATATGGTATAACGTTATAGCGTAATACGTTATATAACATAACGTTATATGGTATAACGTTATAACGTAATACGTTATATGGTATAACATTATAACGTAATACGTTATATGGTATAACGTTATAACGTAATACGTTATACGGTATAACGTTATAGCGTAATACGTTATATGGTACAACGCTATAACGTAATACGTTATATAACATAACGTTATAAGGTATAACGTTATAACGTAATACGTTATATGGTATAACATTATAACGTAATACGTTATATGGTATAACGTTATAACGTAATACGTTATATGGTATAACGTTATAACGTAATACGTTATATGGTATAACGTTATAACGTAATACGTTATATAACATAACGTTATATGGTATAACGTAATAGCGTAATACGTTATATGGTATAACGTTATAACGTAATACGTTATATGGTATAACGATATAACGCAATACGTTATATGGTATAACGTTATAACGTAATACATTATATAACATAACGTTATATGGTATAACGTTATAGCGTAATACGTTATACGGTATATCGTTATAACGTAATACGATATATGGTATAACGATATAACGTAATACGTTATATGGTATAACGTTATAACGTAATACGTTATATGGTTTAACGTTATAATGTCATACGTTATATGGTATAACGCTATAACGTAATACGTTATATGGTATAACGTTATAACGTAATACGTTATATGGTATAACGTTATAACGTAATACGTTATATGGTATAACGTTATAACGTCATACGTTATATGGTATAACGTTATAACGTAATACGTTATATGGTATCACGTTATAACGTAATACGTTATATAACATAACGTTATATGGTATAACGTTATAACGTAATACGTTATATGGTACAACGTTATAAAGTAATACGTTATATGGTATAACGTTATAACGTATTACGTTATATGGTATAACGTTATAACGTAATATGTTATATAACATAACGTTATATGGTATAACGTTATAGCGTAATACGTTATACGGTATAACGTTATAACGTAATACGTTATATGGTATAACGAAATAACGTAATACGTTATATGGTATAACGTTATAACGTAATACGTTATATGGTATAACGTTATAACGTCATACGTTATATGGTATAACGTTATAACGTAATACGTTATATGGTATAACGTTATAACGTAATACGTTATATAACATAACGTTATATGGTATAACGTAATAGCGTAATACGTTATATGGTATAATGTTATAGCGTAATACGTTATATGGTACAACGCTATAACGAAATACGTTATATAACATAACGTTATATGGTATAAAGTTATAACGTAATACGTTATATGCTATAACGTTATAACGTAATACGTTATATGGTATAACGTTATAGCGTAATACGTTATACGGTATAACGTTATAACGTTATACGTTATATGGTATAACGTTATAACGTTATACGTTATATAACATAACGTTATATGGTATAACGTAATAGCGTAATACGTTATATGGAATAACGTTATAACGTATTACGTTATATGGTATAACGTTATAACGTAATACGTTATATAACATAACGTTATATGGTATAACGTTATAGCGTAATACGTTATACGGTATAACGTTATAACGTAATACGATATATCGTAT
Source organism: Bombus huntii (assembly GCF_024542735.1). NCBI lineage: Eukaryota > Metazoa > Arthropoda > Insecta > Hymenoptera > Apidae > Bombus > Bombus huntii. Next base: position 8,749,357 of record NC_066250.1, on the reverse strand, counting down.
AACGTTATAACGTATTACGTTATATGGAATAACGTTATAACGTAATACGTTATATAACATAACGTTATATGGTATAACGTTATAGCGTAATACGTTATACGGTATAACGTTATAACGTATTACGTTATATGGTATAACGTTATAACGTTATACGTTATATAACATAACGTTATATGGTATAACGTAATAGCGTAATATGTTATATGGTATAACGTTATAGCGTAATACGTTATATGGTACAACGCTATAACGTAATACGTTATATAACATAACGTTATATGGTATAACGTTATAACGTTATACGTTATATGGTATAACGTTATAACGTAATACGTTATATAACATAGCGTTATATGGTATAACGTTATAACGTAATACGTTATATGGTACAACGTTATAGCGTAATACGTTATATGGTATAACATTATAACGTAATACGTTATATGGTATAACGTTATAACGTAATACGTTATATGGTATAACGTTATAACGTAATACGTTATACGGTATAACGTTATAGCGTAATACGTTATATGGTACAACGCTATAACGTAATACGTTATATAACATAACGTTGTATGGTATAACGTTATAACGTAATACGTTATATGGTATAACATTATAACGTAATACGTTATATGGTATAACGCTATAACGTAATACGTTATATGGTATAACGTTATAACGTAATACGTTATATGGTATAACGTTATAACGTAATACGTTATATAACATAACGTTATATGGTATAACGTAATAGCGTAATACGTTATATGGTATAACGTTATAGCGTAATAGGTTATATGGTACAACGCTATAACGAAATACGTTATATAACATAACGTTATATGGTATAAAGTTATAACGTAATACGTTATATGCTATAACGTTATAACGTAATACGTTATATGGTATAACGTTATAACGTAATACGTTATATGGTATAACGTTATATCGTAATGACGTTATATAACATAGCGTTATATGATATAACGTTATAGCGTAATACGTTATACGGTATAACGCTATAGCGTAATACGTTATATGGAATAACGTTATAACGTATAACGTTATATGGTATAACGTTATAACGTAATACGTTATATAAGATAACGTTATATGGTATAACGTTATAGCGTAATACGTTATACGGTATAACGTTATAACGTTATACGTTATATGGTATAACGTTATAACGTTATACGTTATATAACATAACGTTATATGGTATAACGTAATAGCGTAATACGTTATATGGAATAACGTTATAACGTATTACGTTATATGGTATAACGTTATAACGTAATACGTTATATGGTACAACGCTATAACGTAATACGTTATATAACATAACGTTATATGGTATAAGGTTATAACGTAATACGTTATATGGTATAACATTATAACGTAATACGTTATATGGTATAACGCTATAACGTAATACGTTATATGGTATAACGTTATAACGTAATACGTTATATGGTATAACGTTATAACGTAATACGTTATATAACATAACGTTATATGGTATAACGTAATAGCGTAATACGTTATATGGTATAACGTTATAGCGTAATACGTTATATGGTACAACGCTATAACGAAATACGTTATATAACATAACGTTATATGGTATAACGTTATAACGTAATACGTTATATGCTATAACGTTATAACGTAATACGTTATATGGTATAACGTTATAACGTAATACGTTATATGGTATAACGTTATAACGTAATACGTTATATAACATAACGTTATATGGTATAACGTAATAGCGTATTACGTTATATGGTATAACGTTATAGCGTAATACGTTATATGGTACAGCGCTATAACGAAATACGTTATATAACATAACGTTATATGGTATAAAGTTATAACGTAATACGTTATATGCTATAACGTTATAACGTAATACGTTATATGGTATAACGTTATAACGTAATACGTTATATGGTATAACGTTATATCGTAATGACGTTATATAACATAACGTTATATGATATAACGTTATAGCGTAATACGTTATACGGTATAACGTTATAGCGTAATACGTTATATGGAATAACGTTATAACGTATTACGTTATATGGTATAACGTTATAACGTTATACGTTATATAACATAACGTTATATGGTATAACGTAATAGCGTAATACGTTATACGGTATATCTTTATAACGTAATACGTTATATGGTATAACGATATAACGTAATACGTTATATGGTATAACGTTATAACGTAATACGTTATATGGTTTAACGTTATAACGTCATACGTTATATGGTATAACGTTATAACGTAATACGTTATATGGTTTAACGTTATAACGTCATACGTTATATGGTATAACGTTATAACGTAATACGTTATATGGTATAACGTTATATCGTAATACGTTATATAACATAACGTTATATGATATAACGTTATAGCGTAATACGTTATACGGTATAACGTTATAGCGTAATACGTTATATGGTACAACGCTATAACGTAATACGTTATATAACACAACGTTACATGGTATAACGGTATAACGTAATACGTTATATGGTATAACGTTATAACGTAATACGTTATATGGTATAACGTTATAGCGTAATACGATATATCGTATAACGTTATAACGTATTTCGTTATATTGTATAACGTTATAACGTAATACGTTATATAACATAACGTTATATGGTATAACGTTATAGCGTAATACGTTATATAACATAACGTTATATGGTATAACGTTATAACGTAATACGTTATATGGTATAACATTATAACGTAATACGTTATATGGTATAACGTTATAACGTAATACGTTATACGGTATAACGTTATAGCGTAATACGTTATATGGTACAACGCTATAACGTAATACGTTATATAACATAACATTATAAGGTATAACGTTATAACGTAATACGTTATATGGTATAACATTATAACGTAATACGTTATATGGTATAACGTTATAACGTAATACGTTATATGGTATAACGTTATAACGTAATACGTTATATGGTATAACGTTATAACGTAATACGTTATATAACATAACGTTATATGGTATAACGTAATAGCGTAATACGTTATATGGTATAACGTTATAACGTAATACGTTATATGGTATAACGATATAACGCAATACGTTATATGGTATAACGTTATAACGTAATACATTATATAACATAACGTTATATGGTATAACGTTATAGCGTAATACGTTATACGGTATATCGTTATAACGTAATACGATATATGGTATAACGATATAACGTAATACGTTATATGGTATAACGTTATAACGTAATACGTTATATGGTTTAACGTTATAATGTCATACGTTATATGGTATAACGTTATAACGTAATACGTTATATGGTATAACGTTATAACGTCATACGTTATATGGTATAACGTTATAACGTAATACGTTATATGGTATCACGTTATAACGTAATACGTTATATAACATAACGTTATATGGTATAACGTTATAACGTAATACGTTATATGGTACAACGTTATAAAGTAATACGTTATATGGTATAACGTTATAACGTATTACGTTATATGGTATAACGTTATAACGTAATATGTTATATAACATAACGTTATATGGTATAACGTTATAGCGTAATACGTTATACGGTATAACGTTATAACGTAATACGTTATATGGTATAACGAAATAACGTAATACGTTATATGGTATAACGTTATAACGTAATACGTTATATGGTATAACGTTATAACGTCATACGTTATATGGTATAACGTTATAACGTAATACGTTATATGGTATAACGTTATAACGTAATACGTTATATAACATAACGTTATATGGTATAACGTAATAGCGTAATACGTTATATGGTATAATGTTATAGCGTAATACGTTATATGGTACAACGCTATAACGAAATACGTTATATAACATAACGTTATATGGTATAAAGTTATAACGTAATACGTTATATGCTATAACGTTATAACGTAATACGTTATATGGTATAACGTTATAGCGTAATACGTTATACGGTATAACGTTATAACGTTATACGTTATATGGTATAACGTTATAACGTTATACGTTATATAACATAACGTTATATGGTATAACGTAATAGCGTAATACGTTATATGGAATAACGTTATAACGTATTACGTTATATGGTATAACGTTATAACGTAATACGTTATATAACATAACGTTATATGGTATAACGTTATAGCGTAATACGTTATACGGTATAACGTTATAACGTAATACGATATATCGTATAACGTTATAACGTATTACGTTATATGGAATAACGTTATAACGTAATACGTTATATAACATAACGTTATATGGTATAACGTTATAGCGTAATACGTTATACGGTATAACGTTATAACGTATTACGTTATATGGTATAACGTTATAACGTTATACGTTATATAACATAACGTTATATGGTATAACGTAATAGCGTAATATGTTATATGGTATAACGTTATAGCGTAATACGTTATATGGTACAACGCTATAACGTAATACGTTATATAACATAACGTTATATGGTATAACGTTATAACGTTATACGTTATATGGTATAACGTTATAACGTAATACGTTATATAACATAGCGTTATATGGTATAACGTTATAACGTAATACGTTATATGGTACAACGTTATAGCGTAATACGTTATATGGTATAACATTATAACGTAATACGTTATATGGTATAACGTTATAACGTAATACGTTATATGGTATAACGTTATAACGTAATACGTTATACGGTATAACGTTATAGCGTAATACGTTATATGGTACAACGCTATAACGTAATACGTTATATAACATAACGTTGTATGGTATAACGTTATAACGTAATACGTTATATGGTATAACATTATAACGTAATACGTTATATGGTATAACGCTATAACGTAATACGTTATATGGTATAACGTTATAACGTAATACGTTATATGGTATAACGTTATAACGTAATACGTTATATAACATAACGTTATATGGTATAACGTAATAGCGTAATACGTTATATGGTATAACGTTATAGCGTAATAGGTTATATGGTACAACGCTATAACGAAATACGTTATATAACATAACGTTATATGGTATAAAGTTATAACGTAATACGTTATATGCTATAACGTTATAACGTAATACGTTATATGGTATAACGTTATAACGTAATACGTTATATGGTATAACGTTATATCGTAATGACGTTATATAACATAGCGTTATATGATATAACGTTATAGCGTAATACGTTATACGGTATAACGCTATAGCGTAATACGTTATATGGAATAACGTTATAACGTATTACGTTATATGGTATAACGTTATAACGTAATACGTTATATAACATAACGTTATATGGTATAACGTTATAGCGTAATACGTTATACGGTATAACGTTATAACGTTATACGTTATATGGTATAACGTTATAACGTTATACGTTATATAACATAACGTTATATGGTATAACGTAATAGCGTAATACGTTATATGGAATAACGTTATAACGTATTACGTTATATGGTATAACGTTATAACGTAATACGTTATATGGTACAACGCTATAACGTAATACGTTATATAACATAACGTTATATGGTATAAGGTTATAACGTAATACGTTATATGGTATAACATTATAACGTAATACGTTATATGGTATAACGCTATAACGTAATACGTTATATGGTATAACGTTATAACGTAATACGTTATATGGTATAACGTTATAACGTAATACGTTATATAACATAACGTTATATGGTATAACGTAATAGCGTAATACGTTATATGGTATAACGTTATAGCGTAATACGTTATATGGTACAACGCTATAACGAAATACGTTATATAACATAACGTTATATGGTATAACGTTATAACGTAATACGTTATATGCTATAACGTTATAACGTAATACGTTATATGGTATAACGTTATAACGTAATACGTTATATGGTATAACGTTATAACGTAATACGTTATATAACATAACGTTATATGGTATAACGTAATAGCGTATTACGTTATATGGTATAACGTTATAGCGTAATACGATATATGGTACAGCGCTATAACGAAATACGTTATATAACATAACGTTATATGGTATAAAGTTATAACGTAATACGTTATATGCTATAACGTTATAACGTAATACGTTATATGGTATAACGTTATAACGTAATACGTTATATGGTATAACGTTATATCGTAATGACGTTATATAACATAACGTTATATGATATAACGTTATAGCGTAATACGTTATACGGTATAACGTTATAGCGTAATACGTTATATGGAATAACGTTATAACGTATTACGTTATATGGTATAACGTTATAACGTTATACGTTATATAACATAACGTTATATGGTATAACGTAATAGCGTAATACGTTATACGGTATATCTTTATAACGTAATACGTTATATGGTATAACGATATAACGTAATACGTTATATGGTATAACGTTATAACGTAATACGTTATATGGTTTAACGTTATAACGTCATACGTTATATGGTATAACGTTATAACGTAATACGTTATATGGTTTAACGTTATAACGTCATACGTTATATGGTATAACGTTATAACGTAATACGTTATATGGTATAACGTTATATCGTAATACGTTATATAACATAACGTTATATGATATAACGTTATAGCGTAATACGTTATACGGTATAACGTTATAGCGTAATACGTTATATGGTACAACGCTATAACGTAATACGTTATATAACACAACGTTACATGGTATAACGGTATAACGTAATACGTTATATGGTATAACGTTATAACGTAATACGTTATATGGTATAACGTTATAGCGTAATACGATATATCGTATAACGTTATAACGTATTTCGTTATATTGTATAACGTTATAACGTAATACGTTATATAACATAACGTTATATGGTATAACGTTATAGCGTAATACGTTATATAACATAACGTTATATGGTATAACGTTATAACGTAATACGTTATATGGTATAACATTATAACGTAATACGTTATATGGTATAACGTTATAACGTAATACGTTATATGGTATAACGTTATAACGTAATACGTTATATGGTTTAACGTTATAATGTCATACGTTATATGGTATAACGTTATAACGTAATACGTTATACGGTATAACGTTATAGCGTAATACGTTATATGGTATAACGTTATAACGTAATACGTTATATGGTATAACGTTATAACGTAATACGTTATATGGTATAACGTTATAACGTAATACGTTATATAACATAACGTTATATGGTATAACGTAATAGCGTAATACGTTATATGGTATAACGTTATAACGTAATACGTTATATGGTATAACGATATAACGCAATACGTTATATGGTATAACGTTATAACGTAATACATTATATAACATAACGTTATATGGTATAACGTTATAGCGTAATACGTTATACGGTATATCGTTATAACGTAATACGATATATGGTATAACGATATAACGTAATACGTTATATGGTATAACGTTATAACGTAATACGTTATATGGTTTAACGTTATAATGTCATACGTTATATGGTATAACGTTATAACGTAATACGTTATATGGTATAACGTTATAACGTAATACGTTATATGGTATAACGTTATAACGTAATACGTTATATGGTATAACGTTATAACGTCATACGTTATATGGTATAACGTTATAACGTAATACGTTATATGGTATAACGTTATAACGTAATACGTTATATAACATAACGTTATATGGTATAACGTTATAACGTAATACGTTATATGGTACAACGTTATAAAGTAATACGTTATATGGTATAACGTTATAACGTAATACGTTATATGGTATAACGTTATAACGTAATACGTTATATAACATAACGTTATATGGTATAACGTTATAACGTAATACGTTATATGGTACAACGTTATAAAGTAATACGTTATATGGTATAACGTTATATCGTAATACGTTATATAACATAACGTTATATGATATAACGTTATAGCGTAATACGTTATACGGTATAACGTTATAGCGTAATACGTTATATGGAATAACGTTATAACGTATTACGTTATATGGTATAACGTTATAACGTAATACGTTATATAACATAACGTTATATGGTATAACGTTATAGCGTAATACGTTATACGGTATAACGTTATAACGTTATACGTTATATGGTATAACGTTATAACGTTATACGTTATATAACATAACGTTATATGGTATAACGTAATAGCGTAATACGTTATATGGAATAACGTTATAACGTATTACGTTATATGGTATAACGTTATAACGTAATACGTTATATAACATAACGTTATATGGTATAACGTTATAGCGTAATACGTTATACGGTATAACGTTATAACGTAATACGATATATCGTATAACGTTATAACGTATTACGTTATATGGAATAACGTTATAACGTAATACGTTATATAACATAACGTTATATGGTATAACGTTATAGCGTAATACGTTATACGGTATAACGTTATAACGTATTACGTTATATGGTATAACGTTATAACGTTATACGTTATATAACATAACGTTATATGGTATAACGTAATAGCGTAATATGTTATATGGTATAACGTTATAGCGTAATACGTTATATGGTACAACGCTATAACGTAATACGTTATATAACATAACGTTATATGGTATAACGTTATAACGTTATACGTTATATGGTATAACGTTATAACGTAATACGTTATATAACATAGCGTTATATGGTATAACGTTATAACGTAATACGTTATATGGTACAACGTTATAGCGTAATACGTTATATGGTATAACATTATAACGTAATACGTTATATGGTATAACGTTATAACGTAATACGTTATATGGTATAACGTTATAACGTAATACGTTATACGGTATAACGTTATAGCGTAATACGTTATATGGTACAACGCTATAACGTAATACGTTATATAACATAACGTTGTATGGTATAACGTTATAACGTAATACGTTATATGGTATAACATTATAACGTAATACGTTATATGGTATAACGCTATAACGTAATACGTTATATGGTATAACGTTATAACGTAATACGTTATATGGTATAACGTTATAACGTAATACGTTATATAACATAACGTTATATGGTATAACGTAATAGCGTAATACGTTATATGGTATAACGTTATAGCGTAATAGGTTATATGGTACAACGCTATAACGAAATACGTTATATAACATAACGTTATATGGTATAAAGTTATAACGTAATACGTTATATGCTATAACGTTATAACGTAATACGTTATATGGTATAACGTTATAACGTAATACGTTATATGGTATAACGTTATATCGTAATGACGTTATATAACATAGCGTTATATGATATAACGTTATAGCGTAATACGTTATACGGTATAACGCTATAGCGTAATACGTTATATGGAATAACGTTATAACGTATTACGTTATATGGTATAACGTTATAACGTAATACGTTATATAACATAACGTTATATGGTATAACGTTATAGCGTAATACGTTATACGGTATAACGTTATAACGTTATACGTTATATGGTATAACGTTATAACGTTATACGTTATATAACATAACGTTATATGGTATAACGTAATAGCGTAATACGTTATATGGAATAACGTTATAACGTATTACGTTATATGGTATAACGTTATAACGTAATACGTTATATGGTACAACGCTATAACGTAATACGTTATATAACATAACGTTATATGGTATAAGGTTATAACGTAATACGTTATATGGTATAACATTATAACGTAATACGTTATATGGTATAACGCTATAACGTAATACGTTATATGGTATAACGTTATAACGTAATACGTTATATGGTATAACGTTATAACGTAATACGTTATATAACATAACGTTATATGGTATAACGTAATAGCGTAATACGTTATATGGTATAACGTTATAGCGTAATACGTTATATGGTACAACGCTATAACGAAATACGTTATATAACATAACGTTATATGGTATAACGTTATAACGTAATACGTTATATGCTATAACGTTATAACGTAATACGTTATATGGTATAACGTTATAACGTAATACGTTATATGGTATAACGTTATAACGTAATACGTTATATAACATAACGTTATATGGTATAACGTAATAGCGTATTACGTTATATGGTATAACGTTATAGCGTAATACGTTATATGGTACAGCGCTATAACGAAATACGTTATATAACATAACGTTATATGGTATAAAGTTATAACGTAATACGTTATATGCTATAACGTTATAACGTAATACGTTATATGGTATAACGTTATAACGTAATACGTTATATGGTATAACGTTATATCGTAATGACGTTATATAACATAACGTTATATGATATAACGTTATAGCGTAATACGTTATACGGTATAACGTTATAGCGTAATACGTTATATGGAATAACGTTATAACGTATTACGTTATATGGTATAACGTTATAACGTTATACGTTATATAACATAACGTTATATGGTATAACGTAATAGCGTAATACGTTATACGGTATAACGTTATAGCGTAATACGTTATATGGTACAACGCTATAACGTAATACGTTATATAACACAACGTTACATGGTATAACGGTATAACGTAATACGTTATATGGTATAACGTTATAACGTATTACGTTATATGGTATAACGTTATATCGTAATACGTTATATAACATAACGTTATATGATATAACGTTATAGCGTAATACGTTATACGGTATAACGTTATAGCGTAATACGTTATATGGAATAACGTTATAACGTATTACGTTATATGGTATAACGTTATATCGTAATACGTTATATAACATAACGTTATATGATATAACGTTATAGCGTAATACGTTATACGGTATAACGTTATAGCGTAATACGTTATATGGTACAACGCTATAACGTAATACGTTATATAACACAACGTTACATGGTATAACGGTATAACGTAATACGTTATATGGTATAACGTTATAACGTAATACGTTATATGGTATAACGTTATAGCGTAATACGATATATCGTATAACGTTATAACGTATTTCGTTATATTGTATAACGTTATAACGTAATACGTTATATAACATAACGTTATATGGTATAACGTTATAGCGTAATACGTTATATAACATAACGTTATATGGTATAACGTTATAACGTAATACGTTATACGGTATAACGTTATAGCGTAATACGTTATATGGTACAACGCTATAACGTAATACGTTATATAACATAACGTTATAAGGTATAACGTTATAACGTAATACGTTATATGGTATAACATTATAACGTAATACGTTATATGGTATAACGTTATAACGTAATACGTTATATGGTATAACGTTATAACGTAATACGTTATATGGTATAACGTTATAACGTAATACGTTATATAACATAACGTTATATGGTATAACGTAATAGCGTAATACGTTATATGGTATAACGTTATAACGTAATACGTTATATGGTATAACGATATAACGCAATACGTTATATGGTATAACGTTATAACGTAATACATTATATAACATAACGTTATATGGTATAACGTTATAGCGTAATACGTTATACGGTATATCGTTATAACGTAATACGATATATGGTATAACGATATAACGTAATACGTTATATGGTATAACGTTATAACGTAATACGTTATATGGTTTAACGTTATAATGTCATACGTTATATGGTATAACGTTATAACGTAATACGTTATATGGTATAACGTTATAACGTAATACGTTATATGGTATAACGTTATAACGTAATACGTTATATGGTATAACGTTATAACGTCATACGTTATATGGTATAACGTTATAACGTAATACGTTATATGGTATAACGTTATAACGTAATACGTTATATAACATAACGTTATATGGTATAACGTTATAACGTAATACGTTATATGGTACAACGTTATAAAGTAATACGTTATATGGTATAACGTTATAACGTATTACGTTATATGGTATAACGTTATAACGTAATATGTTATATAACATAACGTTATATGGTATAACGTTATAGCGTAATACGTTATACGGTATAACGTTATAACGTAATACGTTATATGGTATAACGATATAACGTAATACGTTATATGGTATAACGTTATAACGTAATACGTTATATGGTATAACGTTATAACGTCATACGTTATATGGTATAACGTTATAACGTAATACGTTATATGGTATAACGTTATAACGTAATACGTTATATAACATAACGTTATATGGTATAAAGTAATAGCGTAATACGTTATATGGTATAATGTTATAGCGTAATACGTTATATGGTACAACGCTATAACGAAATACGTTATATAACATAACGTTATATGGTATAAAGTTATAACGTAATACGTTATATGCTATAACGTTATAACGTAATACGTTATATGGTATAACGTTATAACGTAATACGTTATATGGTATAACGTTATATCGTAATACGTTATATAACATAACGTTATATGATATAACGTTATAGCGTAATACGTTATACGGTATAACGTTATAGCGTAATACGTTATATGGAATAACGTTATAACGTATTACGTTATATGGTATAACGTTATAACGTAATACGTTATATAACATAACGTTATATGGTATAACGTTATAGCGTAATACGTTATACGGTATAACGTTATAACGTTATACGTTATATGGTATAACGTTATAACGTTATACGTTATATAACATAACGTTATATGGTATAACGTAATAGCGTAATACGTTATATGGAATAACGTTATAACGTATTACGTTATATGGTATAACGTTATAACGTAATACGTTATATAACATAACGTTATATGGTATAACGTTATAGCGTAATACGTTATACGGTATAACGTTATAACGTAATACGATATATCGTATAACGTTATAACGTATTACGTTATATGGAATAACGTTATAACGTAATACGTTATATAACATAACGTTATATGGTATAACGTTATAGCGTAATACGTTATACGGTATAACGTTATAACGTATTACGTTATATGGTATAACGTTATAACGTTATACGTTATACAACATAACGTTATATGGTATAACGTAATAGCGTAATATGTTATATGGTATAACGTTATAGCGTAATACGTTATATGGTACAACGCTATAACGTAATACGTTATATAACATAACGTTATATGGTATAACGTTATAACGTTATACGTTATATGGTATAACGTTATAACGTAATACGTTATATAACATAGCGTTATATGGTATAACGTTATAACGTAATACGTTATATGGTACAACGTTATAGCGTAATACGTTATATGGTATAACATTATAACGTAATACGTTATATGGTATAACGTTATAACGTAATACGTTATATGGTATAACGTTATAACGTAATACGTTATACGGTATAACGTTATAGCGTAATACGTTATATGGTACAACGCTATAACGTAATACGTTATATAACATAACGTTGTATGGTATAACGTTATAACGTAATACGTTATATGGTATAACATTATAACGTAATACGTTATATGGTATAACGCTATAACGTAATACGTTATATGGTATAACGTTATAACGTAATACGTTATATGGTATAACGTTATAACGTAATACGTTATATAACATAACGTTATATGGTATAACGTAATAGCGTAATACGTTATATGGTATAACGTTATAGCGTAATAGGTTATATGGTACAACGCTATAACGAAATACGTTATATAACATAACGTTATATGGTATAAAGTTATAACGTAATACGTTATATGCTATAACGTTATAACGTAATACGTTATATGGTATAACGTTATAACGTAATACGTTATATGGTATAACGTTATATCGTAATGACGTTATATAACATAGCGTTATATGATATAACGTTATAGCGTAATACGTTATACGGTATAACGTTATAGCGTAATACGTTATATGGAATAACGTTATAACGTAATACGTTATATGGTATAACATTATAACGTAGTACGTTATATGGTAAAACGTTATAACGTAATACGTTATATGGTATAACGTTATAACGTAATACGTTATATGGTATAACGTTATAACGTAATACGTTATATAACATAACGTTATATGGTATAACGTAATAGCGTAATACGTTATATGGTATAACGTTATAACGTAATACGTTATATGGTATAACGATATAACGCAATACGTTATATGGTATAACGTTATAACGTAATACATTATATAACATAACGTTATATGGTATAACGTTATAGCGTAATACGTTATACGGTATATCGTTATAACGTAATACGATATATGGTATAACGATATAACGTAATACGTTATATGGTATAACGTTATAACGTAATACGTTATATGGTTTAACGTTATAATGTCATACGTTATATGGTATAACGTTATAACGTAATACGTTATATGGTATAACGTTATAACGTAATACGTTATATGGTATAACGTTATAACGTAATACGTTATATGGTATAACGTTATAACGTCATACGTTATATGGTATAACGTTATAACGTAATACGTTATATGGTATAACGTTATAACGTAATACGTTATATAACATAACGTTATATGGTATAACGTTATAACGTAATACGTTATATGGTACAACGTTATAAAGTAATACGTTATATGGTATAACGTTATAACGTATTACGTTATATGGTATAACGTTATAACGTAATATGTTATATAACATAACGTTATATGGTATAACGTTATAGCGTAATACGTTATACGGTATAACGTTATAACGTAATACGTTATATGGTATAACGATATAACGTAATACGTTATATGGTATAACGTTATAACGTAATACGTTATATGGTATAACGTTATAACGTCATACGTTATATGGTATAACGTTATAACGTAATACGTTATATGGTATAACGTTATAACGTAATACGTTATATAACATAACGTTATATGGTATAACGTAATAGCGTAATACGTTATATGGTATAATGTTATAGCGTAATACGTTATATGGTACAACGCTATAACGAAATACGTTATATAACATAACGTTATATGGTATAAAGTTATAACGTAATACGTTATATGCTATAACGTTATAACGTAATACGTTATATGGTATAACGTTATAACGTAATACGTTATATGGTATAACGTTATATCGTAATACGTTATATAACATAACGTTATATGATATAACGTTATAGCGTAATACGTTATACGGTATAACGTTATAGCGTAATACGTTATATGGAATAACGTTATAACGTAATACGTTATATGGTATAACATTATAACGTAATACGTTATATGGTATAACGTTATAACGTAATACGTTATATGGTATAACGTTATAACGTAATACGTTATATGGTTTAACGTTATAATGTCATACGTTATATGGTATAACGTTATAACGTAATACGTTATACGGTATAACGTTATAGCGTAATACGTTATATGGTACAACGCTATAACGTAATACGTTATATAACATAACATTATAAGGTATAACGTTATAACGTAATACGTTATATGGTATAACATTATAACGTAATACGTTATATGGTATAACGTTATAACGTAATACGTTATATGGTATAACGTTATAACGTAATACGTTATATGGTATAACGTTATAACGTAATACGTTATATAACATAACGTTATATGGTATAACGTAATAGCGTAATACGTTATATGGTATAACGTTATAACGTAATACGTTATATGGTATAACGATATAACGCAATACGTTATATGGTATAACGTTATAACGTAATACATTATATAACATAACGTTATATGGTATAACGTTATAGCGTAATACGTTATACGGTATATCGTTATAACGTAATACGATATATGGTATAACGATATAACGTAATACGTTATATGGTATAACGTTATAACGTAATACGTTATATGGTTTAACGTTATAATGTCATACGTTATATGGTATAACGTTATAACGTAATACGTTATATGGTATAACGTTATAACGTAATACGTTATATGGTATAACGTTATAACGTAATACGTTATATGGTATAACGTTATAACGTCATACGTTATATGGTATAACGTTATAACGTAATACGTTATATGGTATAACGTTATAACGTAATACGTTATATAACATAACGTTATATGGTATAACGTTATAACGTAATACGTTATATGGTACAACGTTATAAAGTAATACGTTATATGGTATAACGTTATAACGTAATACGTTATATGGTATAACGTTATAACGTAATACGTTATATAACATAACGTTATATGGTATAACGTTATAACGTAATACGTTATATGGTACAACGTTATAAAGTAATACGTTATATGGTATAACGTTATATCGTAATACGTTATATAACATAACGTTATATGATATAACGTTATAGCGTAATACGTTATACGGTATAACGTTATAGCGTAATACGTTATATGGAATAACGTTATAACGTATTACGTTATATGGTATAACGTTATAACGTAATACGTTATATAACATAACGTTATATGGTATAACGTTATAGCGTAATACGTTATACGGTATAACGTTATAACGTTATACGTTATATGGTATAACGTTATAACGTTATACGTTATATAACATAACGTTATATGGTATAACGTAATAGCGTAATACGTTATATGGAATAACGTTATAACGTATTACGTTATATGGTATAACGTTATAACGTAATACGTTATATAACATAACGTTATATGGTATAACGTTATAGCGTAATACGTTATACGGTATAACGTTATAACGTAATACGATATATCGTATAACGTTATAACGTATTACGTTATATGGAATAACGTTATAACGTAATACGTTATATAACATAACGTTATATGGTATAACGTTATAGCGTAATACGTTATACGGTATAACGTTATAACGTATTACGTTATATGGTATAACGTTATAACGTTATACGTTATATAACATAACGTTATATGGTATAACGTAATAGCGTAATATGTTATATGGTATAACGTTATAGCGTAATACGTTATATGGTACAACGCTATAACGTAATACGTTATATAACATAACGTTATATGGTATAACGTTATAACGTTATACGTTATATGGTATAACGTTATAACGTAATACGTTATATAACATAGCGTTATATGGTATAACGTTATAACGTAATACGTTATATGGTACAACGTTATAGCGTAATACGTTATATGGTATAACATTATAACGTAATACGTTATATGGTATAACGTTATAACGTAATACGTTATATGGTATAACGTTATAACGTAATACGTTATACGGTATAACGTTATAGCGTAATACGTTATATGGTACAACGCTATAACGTAATACGTTATATAACATAACGTTGTATGGTATAACGTTATAACGTAATACGTTATATGGTATAACATTATAACGTAATACGTTATATGGTATAACGCTATAACGTAATACGTTATATGGTATAACGTTATAACGTAATACGTTATATGGTATAACGTTATAACGTAATACGTTATATAACATAACGTTATATGGTATAACGTAATAGCGTAATACGTTATATGGTATAACGTTATAGCGTAATAGGTTATATGGTACAACGCTATAACGAAATACGTTATATAACATAACGTTATATGGTATAAAGTTATAACGTAATACGTTATATGCTATAACGTTATAACGTAATACGTTATATGGTATAACGTTATAACGTAATACGTTATATGGTATAACGTTATATCGTAATGACGTTATATAACATAGCGTTATATGATATAACGTTATAGCGTAATACGTTATACGGTATAACGCTATAGCGTAATACGTTATATGGAATAACGTTATAACGTATTACGTTATATGGTATAACGTTATAACGTAATACGTTATATAACATAACGTTATATGGTATAACGTTATAGCGTAATACGTTATACGGTATAACGTTATAACGTTATACGTTATATGGTATAACGTTATAACGTTATACGTTATATAACATAACGTTATATGGTATAACGTAATAGCGTAATACGTTATATGGAATAACGTTATAACGTATTACGTTATATGGTATAACGTTATAACGTAATACGTTATATGGTACAACGCTATAACGTAATACGTTATATAACATAACGTTATATGGTATAACGTAATAGCGTAATACGTTATATGGTATAACGTTATAGCGTAATACGTTATATGGTACAACGCTATAACGAAATACGTTATATAACATAACGTTATATGGTATAACGTTATAACGTAATACGTTATATGCTATAACGTTATAACGTAATACGTTATATGGTATAACGTTATAACGTAATACGTTATATGGTATAACGTTATAACGTAATACGTTATATAACATAACGTTATATGGTATAACGTAATAGCGTATTACGTTATATGGTATAACGTTATAGCGTAATACGTTATATGGTACAGCGCTATAACGAAATACGTTATATAACATAACGTTATATGGTATAAAGTTATAACGTAATACGTTATATGCTATAACGTTATAACGTAATACGTTATATGGTATAACGTTATAACGTAATACGTTATATGGTATAACGTTATATCGTAATGACGTTATATAACATAACGTTATATGATATAACGTTATAGCGTAATACGTTATACGGTATAACGTTATAGCGTAATACGTTATATGGAATAACGTTATAACGTATTACGTTATATGGTATAACGTTATAACGTTATACGTTATATAACATAACGTTATATGGTATAACGTAATAGCGTAATACGTTATACGGTATAACGTTATAGCGTAATACGTTATATGGTACAACGCTATAACGTAATACGTTATATAACACAACGTTACATGGTATAACGGTATAACGTAATACGTTATATGGTATAACGTTATAACGTATTACGTTATATGGTATAACGTTATATCGTAATACGTTATATAACATAACGTTATATGATATAACGTTATAGCGTAATACGTTATACGGTATAACGTTATAGCGTAATACGTTATATGGAATAACGTTATAACGTATTACGTTATATGGTATAACGTTATATCGTAATACGTTATATAACATAACGTTATATGATATAACGTTATAGCGTAATACGTTATACGGTATAACGTTATAGCGTAATACGTTATATGGTACAACGCTATAACGTAATACGTTATATAACACAACGTTACATGGTATAACGGTATAACGTAATACGTTATATGGTATAACGTTATAACGTAATACGTTATATGGTATAACGTTATAGCGTAATACGATATATCGTATAACGTTATAACGTATTTCGTTATATTGTATAACGTTATAACGTAATACGTTATATAACATAACGTTATATGGTATAACGTTATAGCGTAATACGTTATATAACATAACGTTATATGGTATAACGTTATAACGTAATACGTTATATGGTATAACATTATAACGTAATACGTTATATGGTATAACGTTATAACGTAATACGTTATACGGTATAACGTTATAGCGTAATACGTTATATGGTACAACGCTATAACGTAATACGTTATATAACATAACGTTATAAGGTATAACGTTATAACGTAATACGTTATATGGTATAACATTATAACGTAATACGTTATATGGTATAACGTTATAACGTAATACGTTATATGGTATAACGTTATAACGTAATACGTTATATGGTATAACGTTATAACGTAATACGTTATATAACATAACGTTATATGGTATAACGTAATAGCGTAATACGTTATATGGTATAACGTTATAACGTAATACGTTATATGGTATAACGATATAACGCAATACGTTATATGGTATAACGTTATAACGTAATACATTATATAACATAACGTTATATGGTATAACGTTATAGCGTAATACGTTATACGGTATATCGTTATAACGTAATACGATATATGGTATAACGATATAACGTAATACGTTATATGGTATAACGTTATAACGTAATACGTTATATGGTTTAACGTTATAATGTCATACGTTATATGGTATAACGTTATAACGTAATACGTTATATGGTATAACGTTATAACGTAATACGTTATATGGTATAACGTTATAACGTAATACGTTATATGGTATAACGTTATAACGTCATACGTTATATGGTATAACGTTATAACGTAATACGTTATATGGTATAACGTTATAACGTAATACGTTATATAACATAACGTTATATGGTATAACGTTATAACGTAATACGTTATATGGTACAACGTTATAAAGTAATACGTTATATGGTATAACGTTATAACGTATTACGTTATATGGTATAACGTTATAACGTAATATGTTATATAACATAACGTTATATGGTATAACGTTATAGCGTAATACGTTATACGGTATAACGTTATAACGTAATACGTTATATGGTATAACGATATAACGTAATACGTTATATGGTATAACGTTATAACGTAATACGTTATATGGTATAACGTTATAACGTCATACGTTATATGGTATAACGTTATAACGTAATACGTTATATGGTATAACGTTATAACGTAATACGTTATATAACATAACGTTATATGGTATAAAGTAATAGCGTAATACGTTATATGGTATAATGTTATAGCGTAATACGTTATATGGTACAACGCTATAACGAAATACGTTATATAACATAACGTTATATGGTATAAAGTTATAACGTAATACGTTATATGCTATAACGTTATAACGTAATACGTTATATGGTATAACGTTATAACGTAATACGTTATATGGTATAACGTTATATCGTAATACGTTATATAACATAACGTTATATGATATAACGTTATAGCGTAATACGTTATACGGTATAACGTTATAGCGTAATACGTTATATGGAATAACGTTATAACGTATTACGTTATATGGTATAACGTTATAACGTAATACGTTATATAACATAACGTTATATGGTATAACGTTATAGCGTAATACGTTATACGGTATAACGTTATAACGTTATACGTTATATGGTATAACGTTATAACGTTATACGTTATATAACATAACGTTATATGGTATAACGTAATAGCGTAATACGTTATATGGAATAACGTTATAACGTATTACGTTATATGGTATAACGTTATAACGTAATACGTTATATAACATAACGTTATATGGTATAACGTTATAGCGTAATACGTTATACGGTATAACGTTATAACGTAATACGATATATCGTATAACGTTATAACGTATTACGTTATATGGAATAACGTTATAACGTAATACGTTATATAACATAACGTTATATGGTATAACGTTATAGCGTAATACGTTATACGGTATAACGTTATAACGTATTACGTTATATGGTATAACGTTATAACGTTATACGTTATACAACATAACGTTATATGGTATAACGTAATAGCGTAATATGTTATATGGTATAACGTTATAGCGTAATACGTTATATGGTACAACGCTATAACGTAATACGTTATATAACATAACGTTATATGGTATAACGTTATAACGTTATACGTTATATGGTATAACGTTATAACGTAATACGTTATATAACATAGCGTTATATGGTATAACGTTATAACGTAATACGTTATATGGTACAACGTTATAGCGTAATACGTTATATGGTATAACATTATAACGTAATACGTTATATGGTATAACGTTATAACGTAATACGTTATATGGTATAACGTTATAACGTAATACGTTATACGGTATAACGTTATAGCGTAATACGTTATATGGTACAACGCTATAACGTAATACGTTATATAACATAACGTTGTATGGTATAACGTTATAACGTAATACGTTATATGGTATAACATTATAACGTAATACGTTATATGGTATAACGCTATAACGTAATACGTTATATGGTATAACGTTATAACGTAATACGTTATATGGTATAACGTTATAACGTAATACGTTATATAACATAACGTTATATGGTATAACGTAATAGCGTAATACGTTATATGGTATAACGTTATAGCGTAATAGGTTATATGGTACAACGCTATAACGAAATACGTTATATAACATAACGTTATATGGTATAAAGTTATAACGTAATACGTTATATGCTATAACGTTATAACGTAATACGTTATATGGTATAACGTTATAACGTAATACGTTATATGGTATAACGTTATATCGTAATGACGTTATATAACATAGCGTTATATGATATAACGTTATAGCGTAATACGTTATACGGTATAACGTTATAGCGTAATACGTTATATGGAATAACGTTATAACGTAATACGTTATATGGTATAACATTATAACGTAGTACGTTATATGGTAAAACGTTATAACGTAATACGTTATATGGTATAACGTTATAACGTAATACGTTATATGGTATAACGTTATAACGTAATACGTTATATAACATAACGTTATATGGTATAACGTAATAGCGTAATACGTTATATGGTATAACGTTATAACGTAATACGTTATATGGTATAACGATATAACGCAATACGTTATATGGTATAACGTTATAACGTAATACATTATATAACATAACGTTATATGGTATAACGTTATAGCGTAATACGTTATACGGTATATCGTTATAACGTAATACGATATATGGTATAACGATATAACGTAATACGTTATATGGTATAACGTTATAACGTAATACGTTATATGGTTTAACGTTATAATGTCATACGTTATATGGTATAACGTTATAACGTAATACGTTATATGGTATAACGTTATAACGTAATACGTTATATGGTATAACGTTATAACGTAATACGTTATATGGTATAACGTTATAACGTCATACGTTATATGGTATAACGTTATAACGTAATACGTTATATGGTATAACGTTATAACGTAATACGTTATATAACATAACGTTATATGGTATAACGTTATAACGTAATACGTTATATGGTACAACGTTATAAAGTAATACGTTATATGGTATAACGTTATAACGTATTACGTTATATGGTATAACGTTATAACGTAATATGTTATATAACATAACGTTATATGGTATAACGTTATAGCGTAATACGTTATACGGTATAACGTTATAACGTAATACGTTATATGGTATAACGATATAACGTAATACGTTATATGGTATAACGTTATAACGTAATACGTTATATGGTATAACGTTATAACGTCATACGTTATATGGTATAACGTTATAACGTAATACGTTATATGGTATAACGTTATAACGTAATACGTTATATAACATAACGTTATATGGTATAACGTAATAGCGTAATACGTTATATGGTATAATGTTATAGCGTAATACGTTATATGGTACAACGCTATAACGAAATACGTTATATAACATAACGTTATATGGTATAAAGTTATAACGTAATACGTTATATGCTATAACGTTATAACGTAATACGTTATATGGTATAACGTTATAACGTAATACGTTATATGGTATAACGTTATATCGTAATACGTTATATAACATAACGTTATATGATATAACGTTATAGCGTAATACGTTATACGGTATAACGTTATAGCGTAATACGTTATATGGAATAACGTTATAACGTATTACGTTATATGGTATAACGTTATAACGTAATACGTTATATAACATAACGTTATATGGTATAACGTTATAGCGTAATACGTTATACGGTATAACGTTATAACGTTATACGTTATATGGTATAACGTTATAACGTTATACGTTATATAACATAACGTTATATGGTATAACGTAATAGCGTAATACGTTATATGGAATAACGTTATAACGTATTACGTTATATGGTATAACGTTATAACGTAATACGTTATATAACATAACGTTATATGGTATAACGTTATAGCGTAATACGTTATACGGTATAACGTTATAACGTAATACGATATATCGTATAACGTTATAACGTATTACGTTATATGGAATAACGTTATAACGTAATACGTTATATAACATAACGTTATATGGTATAACGTTATAGCGTAATACGTTATAGGGTATAACGTTATAACGTATTACGTTATATGGTATAACGTTATAACGTTATACGTTATATAACATAACGTTATATGGTATAACGTAATAGCGTAATATGTTATATGGTATAACGTTATAGCGTAATACGTTATATGGTACAACGCTATAACGTAATACGTTATATAACATAACGTTATATGGTATAACGTTATAACGTTATACGTTATATGGTATAACGTTATAACGTAATACGTTATATAACATAGCGTTATATGGTATAACGTTATAACGTAATACGTTATATGGTACAACGTTATAGCGTAATACGTTATATGGTATAACATTATAACGTAATACGTTATATGGTATAACGTTATAACGTAATACGTTATATGGTATAACGTTATAACGTAATACGTTATACGGTATAACGTTATAGCGTAATACGTTATATGGTACAACGCTATAACGTAATACGTTATATAACATAACGTTGTATGGTATAACGTTATAACGTAATACGTTATATGGTATAACATTATAACGTAATACGTTATATGGTATAACGCTATAACGTAATACGTTATATGGTATAACGTTATAACGTAATACGTTATATGGTATAACGTTATAACGTAATACGTTATATAACATAACGTTATATGGTATAACGTAATAGCGTAATACGTTATATGGTATAACGTTATAGCGTAATAGGTTATATGGTACAACGCTATAACGAAATACGTTATATAACATAACGTTATATGGTATAAAGTTATAACGTAATACGTTATATGCTATAACGTTATAACGTAATACGTTATATGGTATAACGTTATAACGTAATACGTTATATGGTATAACGTTATATCGTAATGACGTTATATAACATAGCGTTATATGATATAACGTTATAGCGTAATACGTTATACGGTATAACGTTATAGCGTAATACGTTATATGGAATAACGTTATAACGTAATACGTTATATGGTATAACATTATAACGTAGTACGTTATATGGTAAAACGTTATAACGTAATACGTTATATGGTATAACGTTATAACGTAATACGTTATATGGTATAACGTTATAACGTAATACGTTATATAACATAACGTTATATAGTATAACGTAATAGCGTAATACGTTATATGGTATAACGTTATAACGTAATACGTTATATGGTATAACGATATAACGTAATATGTTATATGGTATAACGTTATAACGTAATACATTATATAACATAACGTTACATGGTATAACGTTATAGCGTAATACGTTATACGGTATATCTTTATAACGTAATACGTTATATGGTATAACGATATAACGTAATACGTTATATGGTATAACGTTATAACGTAATACGTTATATGGTTTGACGTTATAACGTCATACGTTATATGGTATAACGTTATAACGTAATACGTTATATGGTATAACGTTATAACGTAATACGTAATATAACATAACGTTATATGGTATAACGTTATAACGTAATACGTTATATGGTATAACGATATAACGTAATATGTTATATGGTATAACGTTATAACGTAATACATTATATAACATAACGTTACATGGTATAACGTTATAGCGTAATACGTTATACGGTATATCTTTATAACGTAATACGTTATATGGTATAACGTTATAACGTGATACGTAATATAACATAACGTTATATGGTATAACGTAATAGCGTAATACGTTATATGGTATAACGTTATAGCGTAATACGTTATATGGTACAACGCTATAACGAAATACGTTATATAACATAACGTTATATGGTATAACGTAATAGCGTAATACGTTATATGGTATAACGTTATAGCGTAATACGTTATATGGTACAACGCTATAACGAAATACGTTATATAACATAACGTTATATGGTATAACGTTATAACGTAATACGTTATATGCTATAACGTTATAACGTAATACGTTATATGGTATAACGTTATAACGTAATACGTTATATGGTATAACGTTATAACGTAATACGTTATATAACATAACGTTATATGGTATAACGTAATAGCGTAATACGTTATATGGTATAACGTTATAGCGTAATACGTTATATGGAACAACGCTATAACGAAATACGTTATATAACATAACGTTATATGGTATAAAGTTATAACTTAATACGTTATATGCTATAACGTTATAACGTAATACGTTATATGGTATAACGTTATAACGTAATACGTTATATGGTATAACGTTATATCGTAATACGTTATATAACATAACGTTATATGATATAACGTTATAGCGTAATACGTTATACGGTATAACGTTATAGCGTAATACGTTATATGGAATAACGTTATAAAGTATTACGTTATAATGTATAACGTTATAACGTAATACGTTATATAACATAACGTTATATGGTATAACGTTATAGCGTAATACGTTATATGGTATAACGATATAACGTAATACGTTATATGGTATAACGTTATAACGTAATACATTATATAACATAACGTTATATGGTATAACGTTATAGCGTAATACGTTATACGGTATATCTTTATAACGTAATACGTTATATGGTATAACGATATAACGTAATACGTTATATGGTATAACGTTATAACGTAATACGTTATATGGTTTAACGTTATAACGTCATACGTTATATGGTATAACGTTATAACGTAATACGTTATATGGTGTAACGTTATAACGTAATACGTAATATAACATAACGTTATATGGTATAACGTTATAACGTAATACGTTATATGGTATAACGTTATAACGTAATACGTTATATGGTATTACGTAATAGCGTTATACTTTATATGGTATAACGTTATAACGTATTACGTTATATGGTATAACGTAATAGCGTAATACGTTATATGGTATAACGTTATAGCGTAATACGTTATATGGTATAACGTTATAACGTAATACGTTATATGGTATAACGTTATATCGTAATACGTTATATAGCATAACGTTATATGGTATAACGTAATAGCGTAATACGTTATATGGTATAACGTTATAACGTATTACGTTATATGGTATAAAGTTATAGCGTAAGACGTTATACGGTATAACGATACAACGTAATACATTATATAACATAACGTTATATGGTATAACGTTATAGCGTAATACGTTATACGGTATAACGATATAACGTATTACGTTATATGGTATAACGTTATAACGTAATAAGTTATATAACATAACGTTATATGGTATAACGTTATAGCGTAATACGTTATATGGTATAACGTTATAACGTAACACGTTATATGGTATAACGTTATAACGTAATACGATATATAACATAACGTTATATGGTATAACGTTATAACGTAATACGATATATGGTAACGCTATAACGTAATACGTTATATGGTATAGCGTTATAACGTAATACGTTATATGGTATAACGTTATATCGTAATACGTTATATAACATAACGTTATATGGTATAACGTTATAGCGTAATACGTTATACGGTATAACGATATAACGTAATAGCGTTATATAGTATAACGTTATAACGTTATACGTTATATAACATAACTTTATATGGTATAACGTAATAGCGTAATACGTTATATGGTATAACGTTATAACGTAATACGTTATATGTTATAAAGTTATAGCGTAATACGTTATACGGTATAACGATATAACGTAATACATTATATAACATAACGTTATATGTTATAAAGTTATAACGTAATACGTTATATGGTATAACGTTATAACGTAATACGTTATATGTTATAAAGTTATAGCGTAATACGTTATACGGTATAACGATATAACGTAATACATTACATAACATAACGTTATATGGTATAACGTTATAGCGTAATGCGTTATTCGATATAACGATATAACGTTATTCGTTAAATGATATATCGTTATAACGTAATACATTAAATAACATAACGTTATATGGTATAACGTTATAGCGTAATACGTTATACGGTATAACGATATAACGTAATACGTTATATGGTATAACGTTATAACGTTATACGTTATATAACATAACGTTATATGGTATAACGTTATAACGTTATACGTTATATAACATAACGTTATATGGTATAACGTAATAGCGTAATACGTTATATGGTATAACGTTATAACGTATTACGTTATATGGTATAACGTTATAACGTAATACGTTATATGGTATAACGTTATAACGTAATACGTTATATGGTATAACGTTATAACGTAATACGTTATATGGTATAACGTAATAGCGTTATACTTTATATGGTATAACGTTATAACGTATTACGTTATATGGTATAACGTAATAGCTTAATACGTTATATGGTATAACGTTATAGCGTAATACGTTATATGGTACAACGCTATAACGTAATACGTTATATAACATAACGTTATATGGTATAACGTTATAACGTATTACGTTATATGGTATAACGTTATAACGTAACACGTTATATGGTATAACGTTATAACGTAATACGATATATGGTATAACGTTATAACGTAATACGTTATATGGTATAACGCTATAACGTAATACGTTATATGGTATAACGTTATAACGTAATACGTTATATAACATAACATTATATGGTATAACGTAATAGCGTAATACGTTATATGGTATAACGTTATATCGTAATACATTATATAACATAACGTTATATGGTATACCGTAATAGCGTTATACTTTATATGGTATAACGTTATAACGTATTACGTTATATGGTATAACGTATTACGTTATATGGTATAACGTTATAACGTATTACGTTATATGGTATAAAGTTATAGCGTTATACGTTATACGGTATAACGATATAACGTAATACATTATATAACATAACGTTATATGGTAAAACGTTATAGCGTAATACGTTATACGGTATAACGATATAACGTAATAGGGTTATATGGTATAACGTTATAACGTTATACGTTATATAACATAACTTTATATGGTATAACGTAATAGCGTAATACGTTATATGGTATAACGTTATAACGTAATACGTTATATGGTATAACGTTATATCGTAATACGTTATATAACATAACGTTATATGGTATAACGTAATAGCGTAATACGTTATATGGTATAACGTTATAACGTATTACGTTATATGGTATAAAGTTATAGCGTAATACGTTATACGGTATAACGATATAACGTAATACATTATATAACATAACGTTATATGGTATAACGTTATAGCGTAATACATTATACGGTATAAAGATATAACATAATAGGGTTATATGGTATAACGTTATAACGTTATACGTTATATAACATAACGTTATATGGTATAACGATATAACGTAATACGTTATATGGTATAACGTTATAACGTAATACGTTATATGGTATAACGTTATAACGTAATACGTTATATGGTATAACGTTATAACATTATACGTTATATAACATAACGTTATATGGTATAACGTTATAACGTAATACGTTATATGGTACAACGTTATAACGTAATTCATTATATGGTATAACGTTATATCGTAATACGTTATATGGTATAACGTTATAACGTAATACGTTATATGGTATAACGTTATAACGTTATACGTTATATAACATAACGTTATATGGTATAACGTTATAACGTATTACGTTATATGGTATAAAGTTATAGCGTAATACGTTATACGGTATAACGATATATCGTAATACATTACATAACATAACGTTATATGGTACAACGTTATAGCGTAATGCGTTATTCGGTATAACGATATAACGTTATACGTTAAATGATATATCGTTATAACGTAATACATTAAATAACATAACGTTATATGGTATAACGTTATAGCGTAATACGTTATACGGTATAGCGATATAACGTAATACGTTATATGGTATAACGTTATAACGTTATACGTTATATAACATAACGTTATATGGTATAACGTAATAGCGTAATACGTTATATGGTATAACGTTATAACGTATTACGTTATATGGTATAACGTTATAACGTAATACGTTATATGGTATAACGTTATAACGCAATACGTTATATGGTATAACGTTATAGCGTAATACGTTATATGGTACAACGCTATAACGTAATACGTTATATAACATAACGTTATATGGTATAACGTTATAACGTATTACGTTATATGGTATAACGTTATAACGTAACACGTTATATGGTATAACGTTATAACGTAATACGATATATGGTATAACGTTATAACGTAATAAGTAATATGGTATAACGCTATAACGTAATACGTTATATGGTATAACGTTATAACGTAATACGTTATATAACATAACGTTATATGGTATAACGTAATAGCGTAATACGTTATATGGTATAACGTTATATCGTAATACATTATATAACATAACGTTATATGGTATAACGTTATAGCGTAATACGTTATATGGTATAACGTTATAGCGTAATACGTTATATGGTACAACGTTATAACGTAACACGTTATATAACATAACGTTATATGGTATAACGTAATAGCGTAATACGTTATATGGTATAACGTTATAGCGTAATACGTTATATGGTACAACGTTATAACGTAACACGTTATGTGGTATAACGTTATAACGTAATACGATATATAACATAATGTTATATGGTATAACGTTATAACGTAATACGTTATATGGTATAACGTTATAGCGTAATACGTTATATGGTATAACGTTATAGCGTAATACGTTATATGGTACAACGTTATAACGTAATACGTTATATAACATAACGTTATAGGGTATAACGTAATAGCGTAATACGTTATATGGTATATCGTTATAACGTATTACGTTATATGGTATAAAGTTATAGCGTAATACGTTATACGGTATAACGATATAACGTATTACATTATATAACATAACGTTATATGGTATAACGTTATAGCATAATACGTTATACGGTATAACGATATAACGTAATAGTGTTATATGGTATAACGTTATAACGTTATACGTTATATAACATAACTTTATATGGTATAACGTAATAGCGTAATACGTTATATGGTATAACGTTATAACGTAATACGTTATATGGTATAACGTTATAACGTAATACGTTATATGGTATAACGTTATAACGTAATACGTTATGTGGTATAACGTTATATCGTAATACGTTATATGGTATAACGTTATAACGTAACACGTTATATAACATAACGTTATATGGTATAACGTAATAGCGTAATACGTTATATGGTATAACGTTATAACGTATTACGTTATATGGTATAAAGTTATAGCGTAATACGTTATACGGTATAACGATATAACGTAATACATTATATAACATAACGTTATATGGTATAACGTTATAGCGTAATACATTATACGGTATAACGATATAACGTAATAGGGTTATATGGTATGACGTTATAACGTTATACGTTATATAACATAACTTTATATGGTATAACGTAATAGCGTAATACATTATACGGTATAACGATATAACGTAATAGGGTTATATGGTATAACGTTATAACGTTATACGTTATATAACATAACTTTATATGGTATAACGTAATAGCGTAATACGTTATATGGTATAACGTTATAACGTAATACGTTATATGGTATAACGTTATAACGTAATACGTTATATGGTATAACGTTATAACGTAATACGTTATATGGTATAACGTTATATCGTAATACGTTATATAACACAACGTTATATGGTATAACGTAATAGCGTAATACGTTATATGGTATAACGTTATAACGTATTACGTTATATGGTATAAAGTTATAGCGTAATACGTTATACGGTATAACGATATAACGTAATACATTATATAACATAACGTTATATGGTATAACGTTATAGCGTAATACATTATACGGTATAAAGATATAACATAATAGGGTTATATGGTATAACGTTATAACGTTATACGTTATATAACATAACGTTATATGGTATAACGATATAACGTAATACGTTATATGGTATAACGTTATAACGTAATACGTTATATGGTATAACGTTATAACGTAATACGTTATATGGTATAACGTTATAACGTTATACGTTATATAACATAACGTTATATGGTATAACGTTATAACGTAATACGTTATATGGTACAACGTTATAACGTAATACGTTATATGGTACAACGTTATAACGTAATTCATTATATGGTATAACGTTATATCGTAATACGTTATATAACATAACGTTATATGGCATAACGTAATAGCGTAATACGTTATATGGTATAACGTTATAGCGTAATACGTTATACGGTATAACGTTATAACGTAATACGTTATATGGTATAACGATATAACGTATTAAGTCATATGGTATAACGTTATAACGTATTACGTTATATTGTATAACGTTATAACGTAATACGTTATATAACATAACGTTATATGGTATAACGAAATAGCGTAATACGCTATTCGGTGCAACGTTATAACGTATTACGTTATATGGTATAACGTTATAACGCATTAAGTTATATAACATAACGTTATATGGTATAACGTTATATCGTAATACGTTATATAACATAACGTTATATGGTATAACGTTATAGCGTAATACGTTATATGGTATAACGTTATAACGTAATACGTTATATGGTATAACGTTATAACGTATTACGTTATATGGTACAACGTTATAACGTAGTACGTTATATAACATAACGTTATAGGGTATAACGTAATAGCGTAATACGTTATATGGTATAACGTTATAACGTATTACGTTATATGGTATAAAGTTATAGCGTAATACGTTATACGGTATAACGATATAACGTAATACATTACATAACATAACGTTATATGGTATAACGTTATAGCGTAATGCGTTATTCGGTATAACGATATAACGTTATACGTTAAATGATATATCGTTATAACGTAATACATTAAATAACATAACGTTATATGGTATAACGTTATAGCGTAATACGTTATACGGTATAACGATATAACGTAATACGTTATATGGTATAACGTTATAACGTTATACGTTATATAACATAACGTTATATGGTATAACGTAATAGCGTAATACGTTATATGGTATAACGTTATAACGTATTACGTTATATGGTATAACGTTATAACTTAATACGATATATGGTATAACGTTATAACGTAATACGTTATATTGTGTAACGTTATAACGTAATACGTTATATGGTATAACGTTATATCGTAATACGTTATATAACATAACGTTATATGGTATAACGTAATAGCGTAATACGTTATATGGTATAACGTTATAACGTAATACGTTATATAACATAACGTTATATGGTATAGCGTTATAACGTAATACGTTATATAACATAACGTTATATGGTATAACGTTATAACGTAATACGTTATATGGTATAACGTTATAACGTAATACGTTATATTGTATAACGTTATAACGTAATACGTTATATGGTATAACGTTATAACGTTATACGTTATATAACATAACGTTATATGGTATAACGTAGTAGCGTAATACGTTATATGGTATAACGCTATAACGTAACACGTTATATGGTATAACGTTATAACGTAATACGATATATGGTATAACGTTATAACGTAATACGTTATATGGTATAACGTTATATGGTATAACGTTATATGGTATAACGTAATAGCGTAATACGTTATATGGTATAACGTTATAACGTAATACGTTATATGGTACAACGTTATAACGTAATACGTTATATGGTATAACGTTATAACGTAATACGTTATATGGTATAACGTTATAACGTAATACATTATATAACATAACGTTATATGGTATAACGTAATAGCGTAATACGTTATATGGTATAACGTTATAACGTATTACGTTATATGGTATAACGTTATAACGTAATACGTTATATGGTATAACGTTATAACGTAATACGTTATATGGTATAACGTTATAACGTAATATGTTATATGGTATAACGTAATAGCGTTATACTTTATATGGTATAACGTTATAACGTATTACGTTATATGGTATAACGTAATAGCGTAATACATTATATGGTATAACGTTATAGCGTAATACGTTATATGGTACAACGCTATAACGTAATACGTTATATAACATAACGTTATATGGTATAACGTTATATCGTATTACGTTATATGGTATAACGTTATAACGTAACACGTTATATGGTATAACGTTATAACGTAATACGATATATGGTATAACGTTATAACGTAATACGTAATATGGGATAACGCTATAACGTAATACGTTATATGGTATAACGTTATAACGTAATACGTTATATAACATAACGTTATATGGTATAACGTAATAGCGTAATACGTTATATGGTATAACGTTATATCGTAATACATTATATAACATAACGTTATATGGTATAACGTTATAGCGTAATACGTTATATGGTATAACGTTATAGCGTAATACGTTATATGGTACAACGTTATAACGTAACACGTTATATAACATAACGTTATATGGTATAACGTTATAACGTAATACGTTATATGGTATAACGTTATAGCGTAATACGTTATATGGTATAACGTTATAGCGTAATACGTTATATGGTACAACGTTATAACGTAATACGTTATATAACATAACGTTATAGGGTATAACGTAATAGCGTAATACGTTATATGGTATAACGTTATAACGTATTACGTTATATGGTATAAAGTTATAGCGTAATACGTTATACGGTATAACGATATAACGTAATACATTATATAACATAACGTTATATGGTATAACGTTATAGCGTAATACGTTATACGGTATAACGATATAACGTAATAGGGTTATATGGTATAACGTTATAACGTTATGCGTTATATAACATAACTTTATATGGTATAACGTAATAGCGTAATACGTTATATGGTATAACGTTATAACGTAATACGTTATATGGTATAACGTTATAACGTAATACGTTATATGGTATAACGTTATAACGTAATACTTTATATGGTATAACGTTATATCGTAATACGATATATAACACAACGTTATATGGTATAACGTTATAGCGTAATACGTTATATGGTATAACGTTATAACGTATTACGTTATATGGTATAAAGTTATAGCGTAATACGTTATACGGTATAACGATATAACGTAATACATTACATAACATAACGTTATATGGTACAACGTTATAGCGTAATGCGTTATTCGGTATAACGATATAACGTTATACGTTAAATGATATATCGTTATAACGTAATACATTAAATAACATAACGTTATATGGTATAACGTTATAGCGTAATACGTTATACGGTATAACGATATAACGTAATACGTTATATGGTATAACTTTATAACGTTATACGTTATATAACATAACGTTATATGGTATAACGTAATGGCGTAATACGTTATATGGTATAACGTTATAACGTATTACGTTATATTTTATAACGTTATAACGTAATACGTTATATGGTATAACGTTATAACGCAATACGTTATATGGTATAACGTTATAGCGTAATACGTTATATGGTATAACGTTATAACGTTATACGTTATATAACATAACGTTATATGGTATAACGTTATAACGTAATACGTTATATGGTACAACGTTATAACGTAATTCATTATATGGTATAACGTTATATCGTAATACGTTATATAACATAACGTTATATGGCATAACGTAATAGCGTAATACGTTATATGGTATAACGTTATA
This sequence comes from Bombus huntii, assembly GCF_024542735.1. NCBI lineage: Eukaryota > Metazoa > Arthropoda > Insecta > Hymenoptera > Apidae > Bombus > Bombus huntii. The sequence continues at coordinate 8,713,414 of NC_066250.1, read as the reverse complement.
GCGTAATACGTTATACGGTATAACGTTATAACGTAATACGTTATATGGTATAACGATATAACGTATTACGTCATATGGTATAACGTTATAACGTATTACGTTATATGGTATAACGTTATAACGTAATACGTTATATAACATAACGTTATATGGTATAACGTTATAACGTAATACGATATATGGTAACGCTATAACGTAATACGTTATATGGTATAACGTTATAACGTAATTCATTATATGGTATAACGTTATATCGTAATACGTTATATAACATAACGTTATATGGCATAACGTAATAGCGTAATACGTTATATGGTATAACGTTATAGCGTAATACGTTATACGGTACAACGTTATAACGTAATACGATATATAACATAACGTTATATGGTATAACGTTATAACGTAATACGATATATGGTAACGCTATAACGTAATACGTTATATGGTATAACGTTATAACGTAATACGTTATATGTTATAAAGTTATAGCGTAATACGTTATACGGTATAACGATATAACGTAACAAATTATATAACATAACGTTATATGGTATAACGTTATAGCGTAATACGTTATATGGTATAACGTAATAGCGTAATACGTTATATGGTATAACGTTATATCGTAATACGTTATATAACATAACGTTATATGGAATAACGTAATAGCGTAATACGTTATATGGTACAACGTTATAACGTAATACGTTATACAACATAACGTTATATGGTATAACGTTATAGCGTAATACGTTATACGGTATAACGTTATAACGTATTACGTTATATGGTATAACGTTATAGCGTAATACGTTATACGGTATAACGATATAACGTAATACATTATATAGCATAACGTTATATGGTATAACGTTATTGCGTAATACGTTATATGGTATAACGTAATAGCGTAATACGTTATATGGTATAACGTTATAACGTAACACGTTATATGGTATAACGTTATAACTTAATACGATTTATGGTATAACGTTATAACGTAATACGTTATATTGTGTAACGTTATAACGTAATACGTTATATGGTATAACGTTATATCGTAATACGTTATATAACATAACGTTATATGGTATAACGTAATAGCGTAATACGTTATATGGTATAACGTTATAACGTAATACGTTATATAAGATAACGTTATATGGTATAGCGTTATAACGTAATACGTTATATAAAATAACGTTATATGGTATAACGTTATAACGTAATACGTTATTTGGTATAACGTTATAACGTAATACGTTATATGGTATAACGTAATAGCGTAATACGTTATATGGTATAACGTTATAACGTATTACGTTATATGGTATAAAGTTATAGCGTAATACGTTATACGGTATAACGATATAACTTTATACCATATAACGTAATACGTTATACGGTATAACGATATAACGTAATACATTATATAACATAACGTTATATGGTATAACGTTATAGCGTAATACGTTATGTGGTATAACGTAATAGCGTAATACGTTATATGGTATAACGTTATAACGTATTACGTTATATGGTATAAAGTTATAGCGTAATACGTTATACGGTATAACGATATAACGTAATACATTATATAACATAACGTTATATGGTATAACGTTATAGCGTAATACGTTATACGGTATAACGTTATAACGTATTACGTTATATGGTATAACGTTATAACGTTATACGTTATATAATATAACGTTATATGGTATAACGTTATAGCGTAATACGTTATACGGTATAAAGTTATAACGTAATACGTTATATGGTGTAACGATATAACGTAATACGTTATAACGTAATACGTTATATGGTATAACGTTATAATGTAATACGTTATATGGTATAACGTTATAACGTATTACGTTATATGGTATAACGTTATAACGTAATAAGTTATATAACATAACGTTATATGGTATAACGTTATAGCGTAATACGTTATATGGTATAACGTTATAACGTAACACGTTATATGGTATAACGTTATAACGTAATACGATATGTAACATAACGTTATATGGTATAACGTTATGACGTAATACGATATATGGTAACGCTATAACGTAATACGTTATATGGTATAACGTTATAACGTAATACGTTATATGGTATAACGTTATATCGTAATACGTTATATAACATAACGTTGTATGGTATAACGTTATAGCGTAACACGTTATACGGTATAACGATATAACGTAATAGGGTTATATGGTATAACGTTATAACGTTATACGTTATATAACATAACTTTATATGGTATAACGTAATAGCGTAATAAGTTATATGGTATAACGTTATAACGTAATACGTTATATGTTATAAATTTATAGCGTAATACGTTATACGGTATAACGATATAACGTAATACATTATATAACATAGCGTTATATGGTATAACGTTATAGCGTAATACGTTATATGGTATAACGTAATAGCGTAATACGTTATATGGTACAACGTTATAACTTAATACGTTATATAACATAACGTTATAGGGTATAACGTAATAGCGTAATACGTTATATGGTATAACGTTATAACGTATTACGTTATATGGTATAAAGTTATAGCTAATACGTTATACGGTATATCGATATAACGTAATACATTATATAACATAACGTTATATGGTATAACGTTATAGCGTAATACGTTATATGGTATAACGTAATAGCGTAATACGTTATATGGTATAACGTTATAACGTATTACGTTATATGGTATAAAGTTATAGCGTAATACGTTATACGGTATAACGATATAAGTTTATACCATATAACGTAATACGTTATACGGTATAACGATATAACGTAATACATTATATAACATAACGTTATATGGTATAACGTTATAGCGTAATACGTTATGTGGTATAACGTAATAGCGTAATACGTTATATGGTATAACGTTATAACGTATTACGTTATATGGTATAAAGTTATAGCGTAATACGTTATACGGTATAACGATATAACGTAATACATTATATAACATAACGTTATATGGTATAACGTTATAGCGTAATACGTTATACGGTATAACGTTATAACGTATTACGTTATATGGTATAACGTTATAACGTTATACGTTATATAATATAACGTTATATGGTATAACGTTATAGCGTAATACGTTATACGGTATAACGTTATAACGTAATACGTTATATGGTGTAACGATATAACGTAATACGTTATAACGTAATACGTTATATGGTATAACGTTATAATGTAATACGTTATATGGTATAACGTTATAACGTATTACGTTATATGGTATAACGTTATATCGTAATACGTTATATAACATAACGTTGTATGGTATAACGTTATAGCGTAATACGTTATATGGTACAACGTTATAACTTAATACGTTATATAACATAACGTTATAGGGTATAACGTAATAGCGTAATACGTTATATGGTATAACGTTATAACGTATTACGTTATATGGTATAAAGTTATAGCGTAATACGTTATACGGTATAACGATATAACGTAATACATTATATAACATAACGTTATATGGTATAACGTAATAGCGTAATACGTTATATAGTATAACGTTATAGCGTAATACGTTATATGGTATAACGTTATAACGTAATACGTTATATAACATAACGTTATATGGTATAACGTAATAGCGTAATACGTTATATGGTATAACGTAATAGCGTAATACGTTATATGGTACAACGTTATAACTTAATACGTTATATAACATAACGTTATATGGTATAACGTTATAGCGTAATACGTTATATGGTATAACGTTATAACGTAATACGTTATATAACATAACGTTATATGGTATAACGTAATAGCGTAATACGTTATAGGGTATAACGTAATAGCGTAATACGTTATATGGTATAACGATATAACGTAACACGTTATACGGTATAAAGTTATAACGTATTAAGTTATATGGTATAACGTTATAACGTTATACGTTATGTAACATAACGTTATATGGTATAATGTAATAGCGTAATACGTTATATGGTATAACGTTATAACGTAATACGTTATATGGTATAACGTTATATCGTAATACGTTATATAACATAACGTTATATGGTATAACGTTATAGCGTAATACGTTATATGGTATAACGTTATAACGTAATACGTTATATGGTATAACGTTATAACGTAATACGTTATATGGTACAACGTTATAACGTAATACGTTATATAACATAACGTTATAGGGTATAACGTAATAGCGTAAGACGTTATATGGTATAACGTTATAACGTATTACGTTATATGGTATAAAGTTATAGCGTAATACGTTATACGGTATAACGATATAACGTAACACGTTATATGGTATAACGTTATAACGTAATACGATATATGGTATAACGTTATAACGTAATACGATATATGGTATAACGTTATAACGTAATACGTTATATGGTATAACGTTATATGGTATAACGTAATAGCGTAATACGTTATATGGTATAACGTTATAACGTAATACGTTATATGGTATAACGTAATAGCGTAATACGTTATATGGTATAACGTTATAACGTATTACGTTATATGGTATAAAGTTATAGCGTAATACGTTATACGGTATAACGATATAACGTAATACATTATATAACATAACGTTATATGGTATAACGTTATAGCGTAATACGTTATATGGTATAACGTAATAGCGTAATACGTTATATGGTATAACGTTATAACGTATTACGTTATATGGTATAAAGTTATAGCGTAATACGTTATATGGTATAACGATATAACGTAACACGTTATATGGTATAACGTTATAACGTAATACGATATATGGTATAACGTTATAACGTAATACGTTATATGGTATAACGTTATATGGTATAACGTAATAGCGTAATACGTTATATGGTATAACGTTATAACGTAATACGTTATATGGTACAACGTTATAACGTAATACGTTATATAACATAACGTTATAGGGTATAACGTAATAGCGTAATACGTTATATGGTATAACGTTATAACGTATTACGTTATATGGTATAAAGTTATAGCTAATACGTTATACGGTATAACGATATAACGTAATACATTATATAACATAACGTTATATGGTATAACGTTATAGCGTAATACGTTATATGGTATAACGTAATAGCGTAATACGTTATATGGTATAACGTTATAACGTAATACGATATATAACATAACGTTATATGGTATAACGTTATAACGTAATACGTTATAACGTAATACGTTATATGGTATAACGTTATAATGTCATACGTTATATGGTATAACGTTATAACGTATTACGTTATATGGTATAACGTTATAACGTAATAAGTTATATAACATAACGCTATATGGTATAACGTTATAGTGTAATACGTTTATACGGTATAACTTTATAACGTATTACGTTATATGGTATAACGTTATAACGTAATAAGTTATTTAACATAACGCTATATGGTATAACGTTATAGTGTAATACGTTTATACGGTATAACTTTATAACGTATTACGTTATATGGTATAACGTTATAACGTAATACGTCATATGGTATAACGTTATAACGTAATACGTCATATGGTATAACGTTATAACGTAACACGTTATATGGTATAACGTTATAACGTAATACGATATTTAACATAACGTTATATGGTATAACGTTATAGCGTAATACGTTATACGGTATAACGATATAACGTAATAGGGTTATATGGTATAACGTTATAACGTTATACGTTATATAACATAACGTTATATGGTATAACGTTATAGCGTAATACGTTATATGGTATAACGTTATAACGTAACACGTTATATGGTATAACGTTATAACTTAATACGATATATGGTATAACGTTATAACGTAATACGTTATATTGTGTAACGTTATAACGTAATACGTTATATGGTATAACGTTATATCGTAATACGTTATATAACATAACGTTATATGGTATAACGTAATAGCGTAATACGTTATATGGTATAACGTTATAACGTAATACGTTATATAACATAACGTTATATGGTATAGCGTTATAACGTAATACGTTATATAACATAACGTTATATGGTATAACGTTAAAACGTAATACGTTATATGGTATAACGTTATAACGTAATACGTTATATGGTATAACGTTATAACGTAATACGTTATATGGTATAACGTTATAACGTTATACGTTATATAACATAACGTTATATGGTATAACGTAGTAGCGTAATACGTTATATGGTATAACGCTATAACGTAACACGTTATATGGTATAACGTTATAACGTAATACGATATATGGTATAACGTTATAACGTAATACGTTATATGGTATAACGTTATATGGTATAACGTAATAGCGTAATACGTTATATGGTATTACGTTATAACGTAATACGTTATATGGTACAACGTTATAACGTAATACGTTATATAACATAACGTTATACGGTATAACGTAATAGCGTAATACGTTATATGGTATAACGTTATAACGTATTACGTTATATGGTATAATGTTATAGCTAATACGTTATACGGTATATCGATATAACGTAATACATTATATAACATAACGTTATATGGTATAACGTTATAGCGTAATACGTTATATGGTATAACGTTATAACGTATTACGTTATATGGTATAAAGTTATAGCGTAATACGTTATACGGTATAACGATATAACTTTATACCATATAACGTAATACGTTATACGGTATAACGATATAACATAATACATTATATAACATAACGTTATATGGTATAACGTTATAGCGTAATACGTTATGTGGTATAACGTAATAGCGTAATACGTTATATGGTATAACGTTATAACGTATTACGTTATATGGTATAAAGTTATAGCGTAATACGTTATACGGTATAACGATATAACGTAATACATTATATAACATAACGTTATATGGTATAACGTTATAGCGTAATACGTTGTACGGTATAACGTTATAACGTATTACGTTATATGGTATAACGTTATAACGCTATACGTTATATAATATAACGTTATACGTTATATAATATAACGTTATATGGTATAACGTTATAGCGTAATACGTTATACGGTATAACGTTATAACGTAATACGTTATATGGTGTAGCGATATAACGTAATACGTTATAACGTAATACGTTATATGGTATAACGTTATAGCGTAATACGTTATACGGTATAACGATATAACGTAATAGGGTTATATGGTATAACGTTATAACGTTATACGTTATATAACATAACTTTATATGGTATAACGTAATAGCTTAATAAGTTATATGGTATAACGTTATAACGTAATACGTTATATGTTATAAAGTTATAGCGTAATACGTTATACGGTATAACGATATAACGTAATACATTATATAACATAACGTTATATGGTATAACGTTATAGCGTAATACGTTATATGGTATAACGTAATAGCGTAATACGTTATATGGTACAACGTTATAACTTAATACGTTATATAACATAACGTTATAGGGTATAACGTAATAGCGTAATACGTTATATGGTATAACGTTATAACGTATTACGTTATATGGTATAAAGTTATAGCGTAATACGTTATACGGTATAACGATATAACGTAATACATTATATAACATAACGTTATATGGTATAACGTAATAGCGTAATACGTTATATAGTATAACGTTATAGCGTAATACGTTATATGGTATAACGTTATAACGTAATACGTTATATAACATAACGTTATATGGTATAACGTAATAGCGTAATACGTTATATGGTATAACGTTATAACGTAATACGTTATATGGTATAACGTTATATCGTAATACGTTATATAACATAACGTTATATGGTATAACGTTATAGCGTAATACGTTATATGGTATAACGTTATAACGTAATACGTTATATGGTATAACGTAATAGCGTAATACGTTATATGGTATAACGTTATAACGTATTACGTTATATGGTATAAAGTTATAGCGTAATACGTTATATGGTATAACGTTATAACGTATTACGTTATATGGTATAAAGTTATAGCGTAATACGTTATACGGTATAACGATATAACGTAACACGTTATATGGTATAACGTTATAACGTAATACGATATATGGTATAACGTTATAACGTAATACGATATATGGTATAACGTTATAACGTAATACGTTATATGGTATAACGTTATATGGTATAACGTAATAGCGTAATACGTTATATGGTATAACGTTATAACGTAATACGTTATATGGTATAACGTAATAGCGTAATACGTTATATGGTATAACGTTATAACGTATTACGTTATATGGTATAAAGTTATAGCGTAATACGTTATACGGTATAACGATATAACGTAATACATTATATAACATAACGTTATATGGTATAACGTTATAGCGTAATACGTTATATGGTACAACGTAATAGCGTAATACGTTATATGGTATAACGTTATAACGTATTACGTTATATGGTATAAAGTTATAGCGTAATACGTTATATGGTATAACGATATAACGTAACACGTTATATGGTATAACGTTATAACGTAATACGATATATGGTATAACGTTATAACGTAATACGTTATATGGTATAACGTTATATGGTATAACGTAATAGCGTAATACGTTATATGGTATTACGTTATAACGTAATACGTTATATGGTACAACGTTATAACGTAATACGTTATATAACATAACGTTATACGGTATAACGTAATAGCGTAATACGTTATATGGTATAACGTTATAACGTATTACGTTATATGGTATAATGTTATAGCTAATACGTTATACGGTATATCGATATAACGTAATACATTATATAACATAACGTTATATGGTATAACGTTATAGCGTAATACGTTATATGGTATAACGTTATAACGTATTACGTTATATGGTATAAAGTTATAGCGTAATACGTTATACGGTATAACGATATAACTTTATACCATATAACGTAATACGTTATACGGTATAACGATATAACATAATACATTATATAACATAACGTTATATGGTATAACGTAATAGCGTAATACGTTATATGGTATAACGTTATAACGTAATACGTTATATGGTACAACGTTATAACGTAATACGTTATATAACATAACGTTATAGGGTATAACGTAATAGCGTAATACGTTATATGGTATAACGTTATAACGTATTACGTTATATGGTATAAAGTTATAGCTAATACGTTATACGGTATAACGATATAACGTAATACATTATATAACATAACGTTATATGGTATAACGTTATAGCGTAATACGTTATATGGTATAACGTAATAGCGTAATACGTTATATGGTATAACGTTATAACGTAATACGATATATAACATAACGTTATATGGTATAACGTTATAACGTAATACGTTATAACGTAATACGTTATATGGTATAACGTTATAATGTCATACGTTATATGGTATAACGTTATAACGTATTACGTTATATGGTATAACGTTATAACGTAATAAGTTATATAACATAACGCTATATGGTATAACGTTATAGTGTAATAAGTTTATACGGTATAACTTTATAACGTATTACGTTATATGGTATAACGTTATAACGTAATAAGTTATATAACATAACGCTATATGGTATAACGTTATAGTGTAATACGTTTATACGGTATAACTTTATAACGTATTACGTTATATGGTATAACGTTATAACGTAATACGTCATATGGTATAACGTTATAACGTAATACGTCATATGGTATAACGTTATAACGTAACACGTTATATGGTATAACGTTATAACGTAATACGATATTTAACATAACGTTATATGGTATAACGTTATAGCGTAATACGTTATACGGTATAACGATATAACGTAATAGGGTTATATGGTATAACGTTATAACGTTATACGTTATATAACATAACGTTATATGGTATAACGTTATAGCGTAATACGTTATATGGTATAACGTTATAACGTAACACGTTATATGGTATAACGTTATAACTTAATACGATATATGGTATAACGTTATAACGTAATACGTTATATTGTGTAACGTTATAACGTAATACGTTATATGGTATAACGTTATATCGTAATACGTTATATAACATAACGTTATATGGTATAACGTAATAGCGTAATACGTTATATGGTATATCGTTATAACGTAATACGTTATATAACATAACGTTATATGGTATAGCGTTATAACGTAATACGTTATATAACATAACGTTATATGGTATAACGTTAAAACGTAATACGTTATATGGTATAACGTTATAACGTAATACGTTATATGGTATAACGTTATAACGTAATACGTTATATGGTATAACGTTATAACGTTATACGTTATATAACATAACGTTATATGGTATAACGTAGTAGCGTAATACGTTATATGGTATAACGCTATAACGTAACACGTTATATGGTATAACGTTATAACGTAATACGATATATGGTATAACGTTATAACGTAATACGTTATATGGTATAACGTTATATGGTATAACGTAATAGCGTAATACGTTATATGGTATTACGTTATAACGTAATACGTTATATGGTACAACGTTATAACGTAATACGTTATATAACATAACGTTATACGGTATAACGTAATAGCGTAATACGTTATATGGTATAACGTTATAACGTATTACGTTATATGGTATAAAGTTATAGCTAATACGTTATACGGTATATCGATATAACGTAATACATTATATAACATAACGTTATATGGTATAACATTATAGCGTAATACGTTATATGGTATAACGTAATAGCGTAATACGTTATATGGTATAACGTTATAACGTATTACGTTATATGGTATAAAGTTATAGCGTAATACGTTATACGGTATAACGATATAACTTTATACCATATAACGTAATACGTTATACGGTATAACGATATAACATAATACATTATATAACATAACGTTATATGGTATAACGTTATAGCGTAATACGCTATGTGGTATAACGTAATAGCGTAATACGTTATATGGTATAACGTTATAACGTATTACGTTATATGGTATAAAGTTATAGCGTAATACGTTATACGGTATAACGATATAACGTAATACATTATATAACATAACGTTATATGGTATAACGTTATAGCGTAATACGTTGTACGGTATAACGTTATAACGTATTACGTTATATGGTATAACGTTATAACGTAATACGTTATATAACATAACGTTATATGGTATAACGTAATAGCGTAATACGTTATTCGGTACAACGTTATAACGTATTACGTTATATGGTATAACGTTATATCGTAATACGTTATATAACATAACGTTGTATGGTATAACGTTATAGCGTAATACGTTATACGGTATAACGATATAACGTAATAGGGTTATATGGTATAACGTTATAACGTAATACGTTATATGGTATAACGTAATAGCGTAATACGTTATATGGTATAACGTTATAACGTATTACGTTATATGGTATAAAGTTATAGCGTAATACGTTATATGGTATAACGTTATAACGTATTACGTTATATGGTATAAAGTTATAGCGTAATACGTTATACGGTATAACGATATAACGTAACACGTTATATGGTATAACGTTATAACGTAATACGATATATGGTATAACGTTATAACGTAATACGATATATGGTATAACGTTATAACGTAATACGTTATATGGTATAACGTTATATGGTATAACGTAATAGCGTAATACGTTATATGGTATAACGTTATAACGTAATACGTTATATGGTATAACGTAATAGCGTAATACGTTATATGGTATAACGTTATAACGTATTACGTTATATGGTATAAAGTTATAGCGTAATACGTTATACGGTATAACGATATAACGTAATACATTATATAACATAACGTTATATGGTATAACGTTATAGCGTAATACGTTATATGGTATAACGTAATAGCGTAATACGTTATATGGTATAACGTTATAACGTATTACGTTATATGGTATAAAGTTATAGCGTAATACGTTATATGGTATAACGATATAACGTAACACGTTATATGGTATAACGTTATAACGTAATACGATATATGGTATAACGTTATAACGTAATACGTTATATGGTATAACGTTATATGGTATAACGTAATAGCGTAATACGTTATATGGTATAACGTTATAACGTAATACGATATATAACATAACGTTATATGGTATAACGTTATAACGTAATACGTTATATGGTATAACGTTATAATGTCATACGTTATATGGTATAACGTTATAACGTATTACGTTATATGGTATAACGTTATAACGTAATAAGTTATATAACATAACGCTATATGGTATAACGTTATAGTGTAATACGTTTATACGGTATAACTTTATAACGTATCACGTTATATGGTATAACGTTATAACGTAATAAGTTATATAACATAACGCTATATGGTATAACGTTATAGTGTAATACGTTTATACGGTATAACTTTATAACGTATTACGTTATATGGTATAACATTATAACGTAATACGTCATATGGTATAACGTTATAACGTAATACGTCATATGGTATAACGTTATAACGTATCACGTTATATGGTATAACGTTATAACGTAATACGTTATATAACATAACGTTATATGGTATAACGTAATAGCGTAATACGTTATATTGTATAACGTAATAGCGTAATACGTTATATGGTACAACGTTATAACTTAATACGTTATATAACATAACGTTATATGGTATAACGTTATAGTGTAATACTTTATATGGTATAACGTAATAGCGTAATACGTTATATGGCATAACGTTATAACGTATTACGTTATATGGTATAAAGTTATAGCGTAATACGTTATATGGTATAACGATATAACGTAACACGTTATACGGTATAACGTTATAACGTATTAAGTTATATGGTATAACGTTATAACGTTATTCGTTATGTAACATAACGTTATATGGTATAATGTAATAGCGTAATACGTTATATGGTATAACGTTATAACGTAATACGTTATATGGTATAACGTTATATCGTAATACGTTATATAACATAACGTTATATGGTATAACGTTATAGCGTAATACGTTATATGGTATAACGTTATAACGTAATACGTTATATGGTATAACGTTATAACGTAATACGTTATATGGTACAACGTTATAACGTAATACGTTATATAACATAACGTTATAGGGTATAACGTAATAGCGTAAGACGTTATATGGTATAACGTTATAACGTATTACGTTATATGGTATAAAGTTATAGCGTAATACGTTATACGGTATAACGATATAACGTAATACATTATATAACATAACGTTATATGGTATAACGTTATAGCGTAATACGTTATATGGTATAACGTAATAGCGTAATACGTTATATGGTATATCGTTATAACGTATTACGTTATATGGTATAAAGTTATAGCGTAATACGTTATATGGTATAACGATATAACGTAACACGTTATATGGTATAACGTTATAACGTAATACGATATATGGTATAACGTTATAACGTAATACGTTATATGGTATAACGTTATATGGTATAACGTAATAGCGTAATACGTTATATGGTATAACGTTATAACGTAATACGATATATAACATAACGTTATATGGTATAACGTTATAACGTAATACGTTATAACGTAATACGTTATATGGTATAACGTTATAATGTCATACGTTATATGGTATAACGTTATAACGTATTACGTTATATGGTATAACGTTATAACGTAATAAGTTATATAACATAACGCTATATGGTATAACGTTATAGTGTAATACGTTTATACGGTATAACTTTATAACGTATTACGTTATATGGTATAACGTTATAACGTAATAAGTTATATAACATAACGCTATATGGTATAACGTTATAGTGTAATACGTTTATACGGTATAACTTTATAACGTATTACGTTATATGGTATAACGTTATAACGTAATACGTCATATGGTATAACGTTATAACGTAATACGTCATATGGTATAACGTTATAACGTAACACGTTATATGGTATAACGTTATAACGTAATACGATATTTAACATAACGTTATATGGTATAACGTTATAGCGTAATACGTTATACGGTATAACGATATAACGTAATAGGGTTATAAGGTATAACGTTATAACGTTATACGTTATATAACATAACTTTATATGGTATAACGTAATAGCGTAATACGTTATATGGTATAACGTTATAACGTAATACGTTATATGGTATAACGTTATAACGTAATACGTTATATGGTATAACGTTATAACGTAATACGTTATATGGTATAACGTTATATCGTATTACGTTATATAACATAACGTTATATGGTATAACGTAATAGCGTAATACGTTATATGGTATAACGTTATAACGTATTACGTTATATGTTATAAAGATATAGCGTAATACGTTATACGGTATAACGATATAACGTAATACATTATATAACATAACGTTATATGGTATAACGTTATAGCGTAATACGTTATATGGTATAACGTAATAGCGTAATACGTTATATGGTATAACGTTATATCGTATTACGTTATATGGTATAAAGTTATAGCGTAATACGTTATACGGTATAACGATATAACGTAATACATTATATAACATAACGTTATATGGTATAACGTTATAGCGTAATACGCTATATGGTATAACGTAATAGCGTAATACGTTATATGGTATAACGTTATATCGTATTACGTTGTATGGTATAAAGTTATAGCGTAATACGTTATACGGTATAACGGTATAACGTAATACATTATATAACATAACGTTATATGGTATAACATTATAGCGTAATACGTTATACGGTATAAAGATATAACGTAATAGGGTTATATGGTATAACGTTATAACGTTATACGTTATATAACATAACGTTATATGGTATAACGATATAACGTAATACGTTATATGGTATAACGTTATAACGTAATACGTTATATGGTATAACGTTATAACGTAATACGTTATATGGTATAACGTTATAACGTTATACGTTATATAACATAACGTTATATGGTACAACGTTATAACGTAATACGTTATATGGTATAACGTTATAACGTAATTCGTTATATGGTATAACGTTATATCGTAATACGTTATATATCATAACGTTATATGGTATAACGTAATAGCGTAATACGTTATATGGTATAACGTTATAACGTAATACGTTATATGGTATAACGTTATATCGTAATACGTTATATAACATAACGTTATATGGTATAACGTAATAGCGTAATACGTTATATGGTGTAACGTTATAACGTAACACGTTATATGGTATAACGTTATAACGTAATACGATATATGGTATAACGTTATAACGAAATACGTTATATGGTATAACGTTATAACGTAATACGTTATATGGTACAACGATATATCGTAATACGTTATATAACATAACGTTATATGGTATAACGTAATAGCGTAATACGTTATATGGTATAACGTAATAGCGTAATACGTTATATGGTATAACGTTATAACGTAATACGTTATATGGTATAACGTTATAACGTAATACGTTATATGGTATAACGTTATAACGTAATACGTTATATGGTATAACGTTATATCGTATTACGTTATATAACATAACGTTATATGGTATAACGTTATAACGTATTACGTTATATGGTATAAAGTTATAGCGTAATACGTTATACGGTATAACGATATAACGTAATACATTATATAACATAACGTTATATGGTATAACGTTATATCGTAATACGTTATATAACATAACGTTATATGGTATAACGTTATAGCGTAATACGTTATATGGTACAACGTTATAACGTAATACGTTATATAACATAACGTTATAGGGTATAACGTAATAGCGTAATACGTTATATGGTATAACGTTATAACGTATTACGTTACATGGTATAAAGTGATAGCGTAATACGTTATACGGTATAACGATATAACGTAATACATTATATAACATAACGTTATATGGTATAACGTTATAACGTATTACGTTATATGGTATAAAGTTATAGCGTAATACGTTATACGGTAGAACGATATAACGTAATACATTATATAACATAACGTTATATGGTATAACGTTATAGCGTAATACGTTATATGGTATAACGTAATAGCGTAATACGTTATATGGTACAACGTTATAACTTAATACGTTATATAACATAACGTTATAGGGTATAACGTAACAGCGTAATACGTTATATGGTATAACGTTATAACGTATTACGTTATATGGTATAAAGTTATAGCGTAATACGTTATACGGTATAACGATATAACGTAATACATTATATAACATAACGTTATATGGTATAACGTAATAGCGTAATACGTTATATAGTATAACGTTATAGCGTAATACGTTATATGGTATAACGTTATAACGTAATACGTTATATAACATAACGTTATATGGTATAACGTAATAGCGTAGTACGTTATATGGTATAACGTTATAACGTAATACGTTATATGGTATAACGTTATAACGTAATACGTTATATAACATAACGTTATATGGTATAACGTTATAACGTAATACGTTATATGGTATAACGTTATAACGTAATACGTTATATGGTATAACGTTATAACGTAATACGTTATATGGTATAACGTAATAGCGTAATACGTTATATGGTACAACGTTATAACTTAATACGTTATATAACATAACGTTATAGGGTATAACGTAACAGCGTAATACGTTATATGGTATAACGTTATAACGTATTACGTTATATGGTATAAAGTTATAGCGTAATACGTTATACGGTATAACGATATAACGTAATACGTTATATAACATAACGTTATATGGTATAACGTTATAGCGTAATACGTTATATGGTATAACGTTATAACGTAATACGTTATATGGTATAACGTTATAACGTAATACGTTATATAACATAACGTTATATGGTATAACGTTATAACGTAATACGTTATATGGTATAACGTTATAACGTAATACGTTATATGGTATAACGTTATAACGTAATACGTTATATAACATAACGTTATAGGGTATAACGTAACAGCGTAATACGTTATATGGTATAACGTTATAACGTATTACGTTATATGGTATAAAGTTATAGCGTAATACGTTATACGGTATAACGATATAACGTAATACATTATATAACATAACGTTATATGGTATAACGTAATAGCGTAATACGTTATATAGTATAACGTTATAGCGTAATACGTTATATGGTATAACGTTATAACGTAATACGTTATATAACATAACGTTATATGGTATAACGTAATAGCGTAGTACGTTATATGGTATAACGTTATAACGTAATACGTTATATGGTATAACGTTATAACGTAATACGTTATATAACATAACGTTATATGGTATAACGTTATAACGTAATACGTTATATGGTATAACGTTATAACGTAATACGTTATATGGTATAACGTTATAACGTAATACGTTATATGGTATAACGTAATAGCGTAATACGTTATATGGTACAACGTTATAACTTAATACGTTATATAACATAACGTTATAGGGTATAACGTAACAGCGTAATACGTTATATGGTATAACGTTATAACGTATTACGTTATATGGTATAAAGTTATAGCGTAATACGTTATACGGTATAACGATATAACGTAATACGTTATATAACATAACGTTATATGGTATAACGTTATAGCGTAATACGTTATATGGTATAACGTTATAACGTAATACGTTATATGGTATAACGTTATAACGTAATACGTTATATAACATAACGTTATATGGTATAACGTTATAACGTAATACGTTATATGGTATAACGTTATAACGTAATACGTTATATGGTATAACGTTATAACGTAATACGTTATATGGTATAACGTAATAGCGTAATACGTTATATGGTATAACGTTATAACGTATTACGTTATATGGTATAAAGTTATAGCGTAATACGTTATACGGTATAACGATATAACGTAATACATTATATAACATAACGTTATATGGTATAACGTTATAGCGTAATACGTTATATGGTATAACGTAATAGCGTAATACGTTATATGGTATAACGTTATAACGTAATACGTTATATGGTATAACGTAATAGCGTAATACGTTATATGGTATAACGTTATAACGTATTACGTTATATGGTATAAAGTTATAGCGTAATACGTTATACGGTATAACGATATAACGTAATACATTATATAACATAACGTTATATGGTATAACGTTATAGCGTAATACGTTATATGGTATAACGTAATAGCGTAATACGTTATATGGTATAACGTTATAACGTATTACGTTATATGGTATAAAGTTATAGCGTAATACGTTATATGGTATAACGATATAACGTAACACGTTATATGGTATAACGTTATAACGTAATACGATATATGGTATAACGTTATAACGTAATACGTTATATGGTATAACGTTATATGGTATAACGTAATAGCGTAATACGTTATATGGTATAACGTTATAACGTAATACGATATATAACATAACGTTATATGGTATAACGTTATAACGTAATACGTTATATGGTATAACGTTATAATGTCATACGTTATATGGTATAACGTTATAACGTATTACGTTATATGGTATAACGTTATAACGTAATAAGTTATATAACATAACGCTATATGGTATAACGTTATAGTGTAATACGTTTATACGGTATAACTTTATAACGTATCACGTTATATGGTATAACGTTATAACGTAATAAGTTATATAACATAACGCTATATGGTATAACGTTATAGTGTAATACGTTTATACGGTATAACTTTATAACGTATTACGTTATATGGTATAACATTATAACGTAATACGTCATATGGTATAACGTTATAACGTAATACGTCATATGGTATAACGTTATAACGTATCACGTTATATGGTATAACGTTATAACGTAATACGTTATATAACATAACGTTATATGGTATAACGTAATAGCGTAATACGTTATATTGTATAACGTAATAGCGTAATACGTTATATGGTACAACGTTATAACTTAATACGTTATATAACATAACGTTATATGGTATAACGTTATAGTGTAATACTTTATATGGTATAACGTAATAGCGTAATACGTTATATGGCATAACGTTATAACGTATTACGTTATATGGTATAAAGTTATAGCGTAATACGTTATATGGTATAACGATATAACGTAACACGTTATACGGTATAACGTTATAACGTATTAAGTTATATGGTATAACGTTATAACGTTATACGTTATGTAACATAACGTTATATGGTATAATGTAATAGCGTAATACGTTATATGGTATAACGTTATAACGTAATACGTTATATGGTATAACGTTATATCGTAATACGTTATATAACATAACGTTATATGGTATAACGTTATAGCGTAATACGTTATATGGTATAACGTTATAACGTAATACGTTATATGGTATAACGTTATAACGTAATACGTTATATGGTACAACGTTATAACGTAATACGTTATATAACATAACGTTATAGGGTATAACGTAATAGCGTAAGACGTTATATGGTATAACGTTATAACGTATTACGTTATATGGTATAAAGTTATAGCGTAATACGTTATACGGTATAACGATATAACGTAATACATTATATAACATAACGTTATATGGTATAACGTTATAGCGTAATACGTTATATGGTATAACGTAATAGCGTAATACGTTATATGGTATAACGTTATAACGTATTACGTTATATGGTATAAAGTTATAGCGTAATACGTTATATGGTATAACGATATAACGTAACACGTTATATGGTATAACGTTATAACGTAATACGATATATGGTATAACGTTATAACGTAATACGTTATATGGTATAACGTTATATGGTATAACGTAATAGCGTAATACGT
This sequence comes from Bombus huntii, assembly GCF_024542735.1. NCBI lineage: Eukaryota > Metazoa > Arthropoda > Insecta > Hymenoptera > Apidae > Bombus > Bombus huntii. The sequence goes on along the minus strand of NC_066250.1, from coordinate 8,693,381 downwards.
TATATGGTATAACGTTATAACGTAATACGATATATAACATAACGTTATATGGTATAACGTTATAACGTAATACGTTATAACGTAATACGTTATATGGTATAACGTTATAATGTCATACGTTATATGGTATAACGTTATAACGTATTACGTTATATGGTATAACGTTATAACGTAATAAGTTATATAACATAACGCTATATGGTATAACGTTATAGTGTAATACGTTTATACGGTATAACTTTATAACGTATTACGTTATATGGTATAACGTTATAACGTAATAAGTTATATAACATAACGCTATATGGTATAACGTTATAGTGTAATACGTTTATACGGTATAACTTTATAACGTATTACGTTATATGGTATAACGTTATAACGTAATACGTCATATGGTATAACGTTATAACGTAATACGTCATATGGTATAACGTTATAACGTAACACGTTATATGGTATAACGTTATAACGTAATACGATATTTAACATAACGTTATATGGTATAACGTTATAGCGTAATACGTTATACGGTATAACGATATAACGTAATAGGGTTATAAGGTATAACGTTATAACGTTATACGTTATATAACATAACTTTATATGGTATAACGTAATAGCGTAATACGTTATATGGTATAACGTTATAACGTAATACGTTATATGGTATAACGTTATAACGTAATACGTTATATGGTATAACGTTATAACGTAATACGTTATATGGTATAACGTTATATCGTATTACGTTATATAACATAACGTTATATGGTATAACGTAATAGCGTAATACGTTATATGGTATAACGTTATAACGTATTACGTTATATGTTATAAAGATATAGCGTAATACGTTATACGGTATAACGATATAACGTAATACATTATATAACATAACGTTATATGGTATAACGTTATAGCGTAATACGTTATATGGTATAACGTAATAGCGTAATACGTTATATGGTATAACGTTATATCGTATTACGTTATATGGTATAAAGTTATAGCGTAATACGTTATACGGTATAACGATATAACGTAATACATTATATAACATAACGTTATATGGTATAACGTTATAGCGTAATACGCTATATGGTATAACGTAATAGCGTAATACGTTATATGGTATAACGTTATATCGTATTACGTTGTATGGTATAAAGTTATAGCGTAATACGTTATACGGTATAACGGTATAACGTAATACATTATATAACATAACGTTATATGGTATAACATTATAGCGTAATACGTTATACGGTATAAAGATATAACGTAATAGGGTTATATGGTATAACGTTATAACGTTATACGTTATATAACATAACGTTATATGGTATAACGATATAACGTAATACGTTATATGGTATAACGTTATAACGTAATACGTTATATGGTATAACGTTATAACGTAATACGTTATATGGTATAACGTTATAACGTTATACGTTATATAACATAACGTTATATGGTACAACGTTATAACGTAATACGTTATATGGTATAACGTTATAACGTAATTCGTTATATGGTATAACGTTATATCGTAATACGTTATATAACATAACGTTATATGGTATAATGTAATAGCGTAATACGTTATATGGTATAACGTTATAACGTAATACGTTATATGGTATAACATTATAACGTAACACGTTATATGGTATAACGTTATAACTTAATAGGATATATGGTATAACGTTATAACGTAATATGTTATATGGTATAACGTTATAACGTAATACGTTATATGGTATAACGTTATATCGTAATACGTTATATAACATAACGTTATATGGTATAACGTAATAGCGTAATACGTTATATGGTGTAACGTTATAACGTAACACGTTATATGGTATAACGTTATAACGTAATACGATATATGGTATAACGTTATAACGAAATACGTTATATGGTATAACGTTATAACGTAATACGTTATATGGTACAACGATATATCGTAATACGTTATATAACATAACGTTATATGGTATAACGTAATAGCGTAATACGTTATATGGTATAACGTAATAGCGTAATACGTTATATGGTATAACGTTATAACGTAATACGTTATATGGTATAACGTTATAACGTAATACGTTATATGGTATAACGTTATAACGTAATACGTTATATGGTATAACGTTATATCGTATTACGTTATATAACATAACGTTATATGGTATAACGTTATAACGTATTACGTTATATGGTATAAAGTTATAGCGTAATACGTTATACGGTATAACGATATAACGTAATACATTATATAACATAACGTTATATGGTATAACGTTATATCGTAATACGTTATATAACATAACGTTATATGGTATAACGTTATAGCGTAATACGTTATATGGTACAACGTTATAACGTAGTACGTTATATAACATAACGTTATAGGGTATAACGTAATAGCGTAATACGTTATATGGTATAACGTTATAACGTATTACGTTACATGGTATAAAGTTATAGCGTAATGCGTTATACGGTATAACGATATAACGTAATACATTATATAACATAACGTTATATGGTATAACGTTATAACGTATTACGTTATATGGTATAAAGTTATAGCGTAATACGTTATACGGTATAACGATATAACGTAATACATTATATAACATAACGTTATATGGTATAACGTTATATCGTAATACGTTATATAACATAACGTTATATGGTATAACGTTATAGCGTAATACGTTATATGGTATAACGTTATAACGTAATACGTTATATGGTATAACGTTATAACGTAATACGTTATATGGTACAACGTTATAACGTAATACGTTATATAACATAACGTTATAGGGTATAACGTAATAGCGTAATACGTTATATGGTATAACGTTATAACGTATTACGTTACATGGTATAAAGTGATAGCGTAATACGTTATACGGTATAACGATATAACGTAATACATTATATAACATAACGTTATATGGTATAACGTTATAACGTATTACGTTATATGGTATAAAGTTATAGCGTAATACGTTATACGGTAGAACGATATAACGTAATACATTATATAACATAACGTTATATGGTATAACGTTATAGCGTAATACGTTATATGGTATAACGTAATAGCGTAATACGTTATATGGTACAACGTTATAACTTAATACGTTATATAACATAACGTTATAGGGTATAACGTAACAGCGTAATACGTTATATGGTATAACGTTATAACGTATTACGTTATATGGTATAAAGTTATAGCGTAATACGTTATACGGTATAACGATATAACGTAATACATTATATAACATAACGTTATATGGTATAACGTAATAGCGTAATACGTTATATAGTATAACGTTATAGCGTAATACGTTATATGGTATAACGTTATAACGTAATACGTTATATAACATAACGTTATATGGTATAACGTAATAGCGTAGTACGTTATATGGTATAACGTAATAGCGTAATACGTTATATGGTACAACGTTATAACTTAATACGTTATATAACATAACGTTATATGGTATAACGTTATAGCGTAATACGCTATATGGTATAACGTAATAGCGTAATACGTTATATGGTATAACGTTATATCGTATTACGTTGTATGGTATAAAGTTATAGCGTAATACGTTATACGGTATAACGGTATAACGTAATACATTATATAACATAACGTTATATGGTATAACATTATAGCGTAATACGTTATACGGTATAAAGATATAACGTAATAGGGTTATATGGTATAACGTTATAACGTTATACGTTATATAACATAACGTTATATGGTATAACGATATAACGTAATACGTTATATGGTATAACGTTATAACGTAATACGTTATATGGTATAACGTTATAACGTAATACGTTATATGGTATAACGTTATAACGTTATACGTTATATAACATAACGTTATATGGTACAACGTTATAACGTAATACGTTATATGGTATAACGTTATAACGTAATTCGTTATATGGTATAACGTTATATCGTAATACGTTATATAACATAACGTTATATGGTATAACGTAATAGCGTAATACGTTATATGGTATAACGTTATAACGTAATACGTTATATGGTATAACATTATAACGTAACACGTTATATGGTATAACGTTATAACTTAATAGGATATATGGTATAACGTTATAACGTAATATGTTATATGGTATAACGTTATAACGTAATACGTTATATGGTATAACGTTATATCGTAATACGTTATATAACATAACGTTATATGGTATAACGTAATAGCGTAATACGTTATATGGTGTAACGTTATAACGTAACACGTTATATGGTATAACGTTATAGCGTAATACGCTATATGGTATAACGTAATAGCGTAATACGTTATATGGTATAACGTTATATCGTATTACGTTGTATGGTATAAAGTTATAGCGTAATACGTTATACGGTATAACGGTATAACGTAATACATTATATAACATAACGTTATATGGTATAACATTATAGCGTAATACGTTATACGGTATAAAGATATAACGTAATAGGGTTATATGGTATAACGTTATAACGTTATACGTTATATAACATAACGTTATATGGTATAACGATATAACGTAATACGTTATATGGTATAACGTTATAACGTAATACGTTATATGGTATAACGTTATAACGTAATACGTTATATGGTATAACGTTATAACGTTATACGTTATATAACATAACGTTATATGGTACAACGTTATAGCGTAATACGTTATATGGTATAACGTTATAACGTAATTCGTTATATGGTATAACGTTATATCGTAATACGTTATATAACATAACGTTATATGGTATAACGTAATAGCGTAATACGTTATATGGTATAACGTTATAACGTAATACGTTATATGGTATAACATTATAACGTAACACGTTATATGGTATAACGTTATAACTTAATAGGATATATGGTATAACGTTATAACGTAATATGTTATATGGTATAACGTTATAACGTAATACGTTATATGGTATAACGTTATATCGTAATACGTTATATAACATAACGTTATATGGTATAACGTAATAGCGTAATACGTTATATGGTGTAACGTTATAACGTAACACGTTATATGGTATAACGTTATAACGTAATACGTTATATGGTATAACGTTATAACGTAATTCGTTATATGGTATAACGTTATATCGTAATACGTTATATAACATAACGTTATATGGTATAACGTAATAGCGTAATACGTTATACGGTATAACGATATAACGTAATACATTATATAACATAACGTTATATGGTATAACGTTATATCGTAATACGTTATATAACATAACGTTATATGGTATAACGTTATAGCGTAATACGTTATATGGTACAACGTTATAACGTAGTACGTTATATAACATAACGTTATAGGGTATAACGTAATAGCGTAATACGTTATATGGTATAACGTTATAACGTATTACGTTACATGGTATAAAGTTATAGCGTAATGCGTTATACGGTATAACGATATAACGTAATACATTATATAACATAACGTTATATGGTATAACGTTATAACGTATTACGTTATATGGTATAAAGTTATAGCGTAATACGTTATACGGTATAACGATATAACGTAATACATTATATAACATAACGTTATATGGTATAACGTTATATCGTAATACGTTATATAACATAACGTTATATGGTATAACGTTATAGCGTAATACGTTATATGGTATAACGTTATAACGTAATACGTTATATGGTATAACGTTATAACGTAATACGTTATATGGTACAACGTTATAACGTAATACGTTATATAACATAACGTTATAGGGTATAACGTAATAGCGTAATACGTTATATGGTATAACGTTATAACGTATTACGTTACATGGTATAAAGTGATAGCGTAATACGTTATACGGTATAACGATATAACGTAATACATTATATAACATAACGTTATATGGTATAACGTTATAACGTATTACGTTATATGGTATAAAGTTATAGCGTAATACGTTATACGGTAGAACGATATAACGTAATACATTATATAACATAACGTTATATGGTATAACGTTATAGCGTAATACGTTATATGGTATAACGTAATAGCGTAATACGTTATATGGTACAACGTTATAACTTAATACGTTATATAACATAACGTTATAGGGTATAACGTAACAGCGTAATACGTTATATGGTATAACGTTATGACGTATTACGTTATATGGTATAAAGTTATAGCGTAATACGTTATACGGTATAACGATATAACGTAATACATTATATAACATAACGTTATATGGTATAACGTAATAGCGTAATACGTTATATAGTATAACGTTATAGCGTAATACGTTATATGGTATAACGTTATAACGTAATACGTTATATAACATAACGTTATATGGTATAACGTAATAGCGTAGTACGTTATATGGTATAACGTAATAGCGTAATACGTTATATGGTACAACGTTATAACTTAATACGTTATATAACATAACGTTATATGGTATAACGTTATAGCGTAATACTTTATATGGTATAACGTAATAGCGTAATACGTTATATGGTATAACGTTATAACGTAATACGTTATATGGTATAACGTTATATCGTAATACGTTATATAACATAACGTTATATGGTATAACGTTATAGCGTAATACGTTATATGGTATAACGTTATATCGTAATACGTTATATGGTATAACGTTATAACGTAATACGTTATATAACATAACGTTATATGGTATAACGTTATAACGTAATACGTTATATGGTATAACGTTATAACGTAATACGTTATGTGGTATAACGTTATAACGTAATACGTTATATGGTATAACGTAATAGCGTAATACGTTATATGGTATAACGTTATAACGTATTACGTTATATGGTATAAAGTTATAGCGTAATACGTTATACGGTATAACGATATAACGTAATACATTATATAACATAACGTTATATGGTATAACGTTATAGCGTAATACGTTATATGGTATAACGTAATAGCGTAATACGTTATATGGTATAACGTTATAACGTAATACGTTATATGGTATAACGTAATAGCGTAATACGTTATATGGTATAACGTTATAACGTATTACGTTATATGGTATAAAGTTATAGCGTAATACGTTATACGGTATAACGATATAACGTAATACATTATATAACATAACGTTATATGGTATAACGTTATACCGTAATACGTTATATGGTATAACGTAATAGCGTAATACGTTATATGGTATAACGTTATAACGTATTACGTTATATGGTATAAAGTTATAGCGTAATACGTTATATGGTATAACGATATAACGTAACACGTTATATGGTATAACGTTATAACGTAATACGATATATGGTATAACGTTATAACGTAATACGTTATATGGTATAACGTTATATGGTATAACGTAATAGCGTAATACGTTATATGGTATAACGTTATAACGTAATACGATATATAACATAACGTTATATGGTATAACGTTATAACGTAATACGTTATATGGTATAACGTTATAATGTCATACGTTATATGGTATAACGTTATAACGTATTACGTTATATGGTATAACGTTATAACGTAATAAGTTATATAACATAACGCTATATGGTATAACGTTATAGTGTAATACGTTTATACGGTATAACTTTATAACGTATCACGTTATATGGTATAACGTTATAACGTAATAAGTTATATAACATAACGCTATATGGTATAACGTTATAGTGTAATACGTTTATACGGTATAACTTTATAACGTATTACGTTATATGGTATAACATTATAACGTAATACGTCATATGGTATAACGTTATAACGTAATACGTCATATGGTATAACGTTATAACGTATCACGTTATATGGTATAACGTTATAACGTAATACGTTATATAACATAACGTTATATGGTATAACGTAATTGCGTAATACGTTATATTGTATAACGTAATAGCGTAATACGTTATATGGTACAACGTTATAACTTAATACGTTATATAACATAACGTTATATGGTATAACGTTATAGTGTAATACTTTATATGGTATAACGTAATAGCGTAATACGTTATATGGCATAACGTTATAACGTATTACGTTATATGGTATAAAGTTATAGCGCAATACGTTATATGGTATAACGATATAACGTAACACGTTATACGGTATAACGTTATAACGTATTAAGTTATATGGTATAACGTTATAACGTTATACGTTATGTAACATAACGTTATATGGTATAATGTAATAGCGTAATACGTTATATGGTATAACGTTATAACGTAATACGTTATATGGTATAACGTTATATCGTAATACGTTATATAACATAACGTTATATGGTATAACGTTATAGCGTAATACGTTATATGGTATAACGTTATAACGTAATACGTTATATGGTATAACGTTATAACGTAATACGTTATATGGTACAACGTTATAACGTAATACGTTATATAACATAACGTTATAGGGTATAACGTAATAGCGTAAGACGTTATATGGTATAACGTTATAACGTATTACGTTATATGGTATAAAGTTATAGCGTAATACGTTATACGGTATAACGATATAACGTAATACATTATATAACATAACGTTATATGGTATAACGTTATAGCGTAATACGTTATATGGTATAACGTAATAGCGTAATACGTTATATGGTATAACGTTATAACGTATTACGTTATATGGTATAAAGTTATAGCGTAATACGTTATATGGTATAACGATATAACGTAACACGTTATATGGTATAACGTTATAACGTAATACGATATATGGTATAACGTTATAACGTAATACGTTATATGGTATAACGTTATATGGTATAACGTAATAGCGTAATACGTTATATGGTATAACGTTATAACGTAATACGATATATAACATAACGTTATATGGTATAACGTTATAACGTAATACGTTATAACGTAATACGTTATATGGTATAACGTTATAATGTCATACGTTATATGGTATAACGTTATAACGTATTACGTTATATGGTATAACGTTATAACGTAATAAGTTATATAACATAACGCTATATGGTATAACGTTATAGTGTAATACGTTTATACGGTATAACTTTATAACGTATTACGTTATATGGTATAACGTTATAACGTAATAAGTTATATAACATAACGCTATATGGTATAACGTTATAGTGTAATACGTTTATACGGTATAACTTTATAACGTATTACGTTATATGGTATAACGTTATAACGTAATACGTCATATGGTATAACGTTATAACGTAATACGTCATATGGTATAACGTTATAACGTAACACGTTATATGGTATAACGTTATAACGTAATACGATATTTAACATAACGTTATATGGTATAACGTTATAGCGTAATACGTTATACGGTATAACGATATAACGTAATAGGGTTATAAGGTATAACGTTATAACGTTATACGTTATATAACATAACTTTATATGGTATAACGTAATAGCGTAATACGTTATATGGTATAACGTTATAACGTAATACGTTATATGGTATAACGTTATAACGTATTACGTTATATGTTATAAAGATATAGCGTAATACGTTATACGGTATAACGATATAACGTAATACATTATATAACATAACGTTATATGGTATAACGTTATAGCGTAATACGTTATATGGTATAACGTAATAGCGTAATACGTTATATGGTATAACGTTATATCGTATTACGTTATATGGTATAAAGTTATAGCGTAATACGTTATACGGTATAACGATATAACGTAATACATTATATAACATAACGTTATATGGTATAACGTTATAGCGTAATACGCTATATGGTATAACGTAATAGCGTAATACGTTATATGGTATAACGTTATATCGTATTACATTGTATGGTATAAAGTTATAGCGTAATACGTTATACGGTATAACGGTATAACGTAATACATTATATAACATAACGTTATATGGTATAACATTATAGCGTAATACGTTATACGGTATAAAGATATAACGTAATAGGGTTATATGGTATAACGTTATAACGTTATACGTTATATAACATAACGTTATATGGTATAACGATATAACGTAATACGTTATATGGTATAACGTTATAACGTAATACGTTATATGGTATAACGTTATAACGTAATACGTTATATGGTATAACGTTATAACGTTATACGTTATATAACATAACGTTATATGGTACAACGTTATAACGTAATACGTTATATGGTATAACGTTATAACGTAATTCGTTATATGGTATAACGTTATATCGTAATACGTTATATAACATAACGTTATATGGTATAACGTAATAGCGTAATACGTTATATGGTATAACGTTATAACGTAATACGTTATATGGTATAACATTATAACGTAACACGTTATATGGTATAACGTTATAACTTAATAGGATATATGGTATAACGTTATAACGTAATATGTTATATGGTATAACGTTATAACGTAATACGTTATATGGTATAACGTTATATCGTAATACGTTATATAACATAACGTTATATGGTATAACGTAATAGCGTAATACGTTATATGGTGTAACGTTATAACGTAACACGTTATATGGTATAACGTTATAACGTAATACGATATATGGTATAACGTTATAACGAAATACGTTATATGGTATAACGTTATAACGTAATACGTTATATGGTACAACGATATATCGTAATACGTTATATAACATAACGTTATATGGTATAACGTAATAGCGTAATACGTTATATGGTATAACGTAATAGCGTAATACGTTATATGGTATAACGTTATAACGTAATACGTTATATGGTATAACGTTATAACGTAATACGTTATATGGTATAACGTTATAACGTATTACGTTATATGTTATAAAGATATAGCGTAATACGTTATACGGTATAACGATATAACGTAATACATTATATAACATAACGTTATATGGTATAACGTTATAGCGTAATACGTTATATGGTATAACGTAATAGCGTAATACGTTATATGGTATAACGTTATATCGTATTACGTTATATGGTATAAAGTTATAGCGTAATACGTTATACGGTATAACGATATAACGTAATACATTATATAACATAACGTTATATGGTATAACGTTATAGCGTAATACGCTATATGGTATAACGTAATAGCGTAATACGTTATATGGTATAACGTTATATCGTATTACATTGTATGGTATAAAGTTATAGCGTAATACGTTATACGGTATAACGGTATAACGTAATACATTATATAACATAACGTTATATGGTATAACATTATAGCGTAATACGTTATACGGTATAAAGATATAACGTAATAGGGTTATATGGTATAACGTTATAACGTTATACGTTATATAACATAACGTTATATGGTATAACGATATAACGTAATACGTTATATGGTATAACGTTATAACGTAATACGTTATATGGTATAACGTTATAACGTAATACGTTATATGGTATAACGTTATAACTTTATACGTTATATAACATAACGTTATATGGTACAACGTTATAACGTAATACGTTATATGGTATAACGTTATAACGTAATTCGTTATATGGTATAACGTTATATCGTAATACGTTATATAACATAACGTTATATGGTATAACGTAATAGCGTAATACGTTATATGGTATAACGTTATAACGTAATACGTTATATGGTATAACATTATAACGTAACACGTTATATGGTATAACGTTATAACTTAATAGGATATATGGTATAACGTTATAACGTAATATGTTATATGGTATAACGTTATAACGTAATACGTTATATGGTATAACGTTATATCGTAATACGTTATATAACATAACGTTATATGGTATAACGTAATAGCGTAATACGTTATATGGTGTAACGTTATAACGTAACACGTTATATGGTATAACGTTATAACGTAATACGATATATGGTATAACGTTATAACGAAATACGTTATATGGTATAACGTTATAACGTAATACGTTATATGGTACAACGATATATCGTAATACGTTATATAACATAACGTTATATGGTATAACGTAATAGCGTAATACGTTATATGGTATAACGTAATAGCGTAATACGTTATATGGTATAACGTTATAACGTAATACGTTATATGGTATAACGTTATAACGTAATACGTTATATGGTATAACGTTATAACGTAATACGTTATATGGTATAACGTTATATCGTATTACGTTATATAACATAACGTTATATGGTATAACGTTATAACGTATTACGTTATATGGTATAAAGTTATAGCGTAATACGTTATACGGTATAACGATATAACGTAATACATTATATAACATAACGTTATATGGTATAACGTTATATCGTAATACGTTATATAACATAACGTTATATGGTATAACGTTATAGCGTAATACGTTATATGGTACAACGTTATAACGTAATACGTTATATAACATAACGTTATAGGGTATAACGTAATAGCGTAATACGTTATATGGTATAACGTTATAACGTATTACGTTACATGGTATAAAGTTATAGCGTAATGCGTTATACGGTATAACGATATAACGTAATACATTATATAACATAACGTTATATGGTATAACGTTATAACGTATTACGTTATATGGTATAAAGTTATAGCGTAATACGTTATACGGTATAACGATATAACGTAATACATTATATAACATAACGTTATATGGTATAACGTTATATCGTAATACGTTATATAACATAACGTTATATGGTATAACGTTATAGCGTAATACGTTATATGGTATAACGTTATAACGTAATACGTTATATGGTATAACGTTATAACGTAATACGTTATATGGTACAACGTTATAACGTAATACGTTATATAACATAACGTTATAGGGTATAACGTAATAGCGTAATACGTTATATGGTATAACGTTATAACGTATTACGTTACATGGTATAAAGTGATAGCGTAATACGTTATACGGTATAACGATATAACGTAATACATTATATAACATAACGTTATATGGTATAACGTTATAACGTATTACGTTATATGGTATAAAGTTATAGCGTAATACGTTATACGGTATAACGATATAACGTAATACATTATATAACATAACGTTATATGGTATAACGTAATAGCGTAATACGTTATATAGTATAACGTTATAGCGTAATACGTTATATGGTATAACGTTATAACGTAATACGTTATATAACATAACGTTATATGGTATAACGTTATAACGTAATACGTTATATGGTATAACGTTATAACGTAATACGTTATATGGTATAACGTTATAACGTAATACGTTATATGGTATAACGTTATAACGTAATACGTTATATGGTATAACGTAATAGCGTAATACTTTATATGGTATAACTTTATAACGTATTACGTTATATGGTATAACGTAATAGCGTAATACGTTATATGGTATAACGTTATAGCGTAATACGTTATACGGTACAACGCTATAACGTATTACGTTATATAACATAACGTTATATGGTATAACGTTATAACGTAATACGTTATATGGTATAACGTTATAACGTAATACGATATGTAACATAACGTTATATGGTATAACGTTATGACGTAATACGATATATGGTAACGCTATAACGTAATACGTTATATGGTATAACGTTATAACGTAATACGTTATATGGTATAACGTTATATCGTAATACGTTATACGGTATAACGATATAACGTAATAGGGTTATATGGTATAACGTTATAACGTTATACGTTATATAACATAACTTTATATGGTATAACGTAATAGCGTAATACGTTATATGGTATAACGTTATAACGTAATACGTTATATGTTATAAAGTTATATTGTAATACGTTATACGGTATAACGATATAACGTAATACATTATATAACATAACGTTATATGGTATAACGTAATAGCGTAATACGTTATATGATATAATGTTATAGCGTAATACGTTATATGGTACAACGCTATAAAGTAATACGTTATATGGTATAACGATATATCGTAATACGTTATATAACATAACGTTATATGGTATAACGTTATAGCGTAATACGTTATACGGTATAACGTAATAGCGTAATACGTTATATGGTATAACGTTATAGCGTACTACGTTATATGGTATAACGTTATAACGTAATACGTTATATGGTATAACGTTATAACGTAACACGTTATATGGTATAACGTTATAACGTAATACGATATATAACATAACGTTATATGGTATAACGTTATAACGTAATACGTTATAACGTAATACGTTATATGGTATAACGTTATAATGTAATACGTTATATGGTATAACGTTATAACGTATTACGTTATATGTTATAAAGATATAGCGTAATACGTTATACGGTATAACGATATAACGTAATACATTATATAACATAACGTTATATGGTATAACGTAATAGCGTAATACGTTATATGGTATAACGTTATAACGTAATACGTTATATGGTATAACAATATAACGTAATACCTTATATGGTATAACGTTATGACGTAATACGTTATATAACATAACGTTATATGGTATAACGTAATACAGTAATACGTTATTCGGTATAACGTTATAACGTATTACGTTATATGGTATAACGTTATAACGTAATAAGTTATATAACATAACGTTATATGGTATAACGTTATAGCGTAATACGTTTATACGGTATAACGTTATAACGTAATACGTTATATGGTATAACGTTATAACGTAACACGTTATATGGTATAACGTTATAACGTAATACGATATATAACATAACGTTATATGGTATAACGTTATAACGTAATACGATATATGGTATAACGTTATAACGTAATACGTTATATGGTATAACGTTATATCGTAATACGTTATATAACATAACGTTATATGGTATAACGTTATAGCGTAATACGTTATACGGTATAACGATATAACGTAATGGGGTTATATGGTATAACGTTATAACGTAACACGTTATATGGTATAACGTTATAACTTAATAGGATATATGGTATAACGTTATAACGTAATAAGTTATATGGTATAACGTTATAACATAATACGTTATATGGTATAACGTTATATCGTAATACGTTATATAACATAACGTTATATGGTATAACGTAATAGCGTAATACGTTATATGGTGTAACGTTATAACGTAACACGTTATATGGTATAACTTTATAACGTAATACGATATATGGTATAACGTTATAACGAAATACGTTATATGGTATAACGTTATAACGTAATACGTTATATGGTACAACGATATATCGTAATACGTTATATAACATAACGTTATATGGTATAACGTAATAGCGTAATACGTTATATGGTATAACGTAATAGCGTAATACGTTATATGGTATAACGTTATAACGTAATACGTTATATGGTATAACGTTATAACGTAATACGTTATATGGTATAACGTTATAACGTAATACGTTATATGGTATAACGTTATATCGTAATACGTTATATAACATAACGTTATATGGTATAACGTAATAGCGTAATACGTTATATGGTACCACGTTATAACGTAAT
This sequence comes from Bombus huntii, assembly GCF_024542735.1. Classification (NCBI taxonomy): domain Eukaryota; kingdom Metazoa; phylum Arthropoda; class Insecta; order Hymenoptera; family Apidae; genus Bombus; species Bombus huntii. Next base: position 8,677,741 of record NC_066250.1, on the reverse strand, counting down.
ACGTTATATAACATAACGTTATAGGGTATAACGTAATAGCGTAATACGTTATATGGTATAACGTTATAACGTATTACGTTACATGGTATAAAGTTATAGCGTAATACGTTATACGGTATAACGTTATATCGTAATACGTTATATAACATAACGTTATATGGTATAACGTTATAGCGTAATACGTTATACGGTATAACGATATAACGTAATGGGGTTATATGGTATAACGTTATAACGTTATACGTTATATGACATAACGTTATATGGTATAACGATATAACGTAATACGTTATATGGTATAACGTTATAACGTAATACGTTATATGGTATAACGTTATAACGTAATACGTTATATGGTATAACGTTATAACGTTATACGTTATATAACATAACGTTATATGGTATAACGTTATAACGTAATACGTTATATAACATAACGTTATATGGTATAACGTTATAACGTAATACGTTATATGGTATAACGTTATAACGTAATTCGTTATATGGTATAACGTTATATCGTAATACGTTATATAACATAACGTTATATGGTATAACGTAATAGCGTAATACGTTATATGGTATAACGTTATAACGTAATACGTTATATGGTATAACATTATAACGTAACACGTTATATGGTATAACGTTATAACTTAATAGGATATATGGTATAACGTTATAACGTAATAAGTTATATGGTATAACGTTATAACGTAATACGTTATATGGTATAACGTTATATCGTAACACGTTATATAACATAACGTTATATGGTATAACGTAATAGCGTAATACGTTATATGGTGTAACGTTATAACGTAACACGTTATATGGTATAACGTTATAACTTAATAGGATATATGGTATAACGTTATAACGTAATAAGTTATATGGTATAACGTTATAACGTAATACGTTATATGGTATAACGTTATATCGTAATACGTTATATAACATAACGTTATATGGTATAACGTTATATCGTAATACGTTATATAACATAACGTTATATGGTATAACGTTATAGCGTAATACGTTATATGGTACAACGTTATAACGTAATACGTTATATAACATAACGTTATAGGGTATAACGTAATAGCGTAATACGTTATATGGTATAACGTTATAACGTATTACGTTACATGGTATAAAGTTATAGCGTAATGCGTTATACGGTATAACGATATAACGTAATACATTATATAACATAACGTTATATGGTATAACGTTATAACGTATTACGTTATATGGTATAAAGTTATAGCGTAATACGTTATACGGTATAACGATATAACGTAATACATTATATAACATAACGTTATATGGTATAACGTTATATCGTAATACGTTATATAACATAACGTTATATGGTATAACGTTATAGCGTAATACGTTATATGGTATAACGTTATAACGTAATACGTTATATGGTATAACGTTATAACGTAATACGTTATATGGTACAACGTTATAACGTAATACGTTATATAACATAACGTTATAGGGTATAACGTAATAGCGTAATACGTTATATGGTATAACGTTATAACGTATTACGTTACATGGTATAAAGTTATAGCGTAATACGTTATACGGTATAACGATATAACGTAATACATTATATAACATAACGTTATATGGTATAACGTTATAACGTATTACGTTATATGGTATAAAGTTATAGCGTAATACGTTATACGGTATAACGATATAACGTAATACATTATATAACATAACGTTATATGGTATAACGTAATAGCGTAATACGTTATATAGTATAACGTTATAGCGTAATACGTTATATGGTATAACGTTATAACGTAATACGTTATATAACATAACGTTATATGGTATAACGTTATAACGTAATACGTTATATGGTATAACGTTATAACGTAATACGTTATACGGTACAACGCTATAACGTATTACGTTATATAACATAACGTTATATGGTATAACGTAATAGCGTAATACTTTATATGGTATAACGTTATAACGTATTACGTTATATGGTATAACGTAATAGCGTAATACGTTATATGGTATAACGTTATAGCGTAATACGTTATACGGTACAACGCTATAACGTATTACGTTATATAACATAACGTTATATGGTATAACGATATAATGTAATACGTTATATGGTATAACGTTATAACGTAATACGATATGTAACATAACGTTATATGGTATAACGTTATGACGTAATACGATATATGGTAACGCTATAACGTAATACGTTATATGGTATAACGTTATAACGTAATACGTTATATGGTATAACGTTATATCGTAATACGTTATATAACATAACGTTATATGGTATAACGTTATAGCGTAATAAGTTATACGGTATAACGATATAACGTAATAGGGTTATATGGTATAACGTTATAACGTTATACGTTATATAACATAACTTTATATGGTATAACGTAATAGCGTAATACGTTATATGGTATAACGTTATAACGTAATACGTTATATGTTATAAAGTTATATTGTAATACGTTATACGGTATAACGATATAACGTAATACATTATATAACATAACGTTATATGGTATAACGTAATAGCGTAATACGTTATATGATATAACGTTATAGCGTAATACGTTATATGGTACAACGCTATAAAGTAATACGTTATATGGTATAACGATATATCGTAATACGTTATATAACATAACGTTATATGGTATAACGTTATAGCGTAATACGTTATACGGTATAACGTAATAGCGTAATACGTTATATGGTATAACGTTATAGCGTACTACGTTATATGGTATAACGTTATAACGTAATACGTTATATGGTATAACGTAATAGCGTAATACGTTATATGGTATAACGTTATAACGTAATACGTTATATGGTATAACAATATAACGTAATACCTTATATGGTATAACGTTATGACGTAATACGTTATATAACATAACGTTATATGGTATAACGTAATACAGTAATACGTTATTCGGTATAACGTTATAACGTATTACGTTATATGGTATAACGTTATAACGTAATAAGTTATATAACATAACGTTATATGGTATAACGTTATAGCGTAATACGTTTATACGGTATAACGTTATAACGTAATACGTTATATGGTATAACGTTATAACGTAACACGTTATATGGTATAACGTTATAACGTAATACGATATATAACATAACGTTATATGGTATAACGTTATAACGTAATACGATATATGGTATAACGTTATAACGTAATACGTTATATGGTATAACGTTATATCGTAATACGTTATATAACATAACGTTATATGGTATAACGTTATAGCGTAATACGTTATACGGTATAACGATATAACGTAATGGGGTTATATGGTATAGCGTTATAACGTTATACGTTATATGACATAACGTTATATGGTATAACGATATAACGTAATAAGTTATATGGTATAACGTTATAACGTAATACGTTATATGGTATAACGTTATAACGTAATACGTTATATGGTATAACGTTATAACGTTATACGTTATATAACATAACGTTATATGGTATAACGTTATAACGTAATACGTTATATGGTATAACGTTATAACGTAATTCGTTATATGGTATAACGTTATATCGTAATACGTTATATAACATAACGTTATATGGTATAACGTAATAGCGTAATACGTTATATGGTATAACGTTATAACGTAATACGTTATATGGTATAACATTATAACGTAACACGTTATATGGTATAACGTTATAACTTAATAGGATATATGGTATAACGTTATAACGTAATAAGTTATATGGTATAACGTTATAACGTAATACGTTATATGGTATAACGTTATATCGTAATACGTTATATAACATAACGTTATATGGTATAACGTAATAGCGTAATACGTTATATGGTGTAACGTTATAACGTAACACGTTATATGGTATAACGTTATAACGTAATACGATATATGGTATAACGTTATAACGAAATACGTTATATGGTATAACGTTATAACGTAATACGTTATATGGTACAACGATATATCGTAATACGTTATATAACATAACGTTATATGGTATAACGTAATAGCGTAATACGTTATATGGTATAACGTAATAGCGTAATACGTTATATGGTATAACGTTATAACGTAATACGTTATATGGTATAACGTTATAACGTAATACGTTATATGGTATAACGTTATAACGTAATACGTTATATGGTATAACGTTATATCGTAATACGTTATATAACATAACGTTATATGGTATAACGTAATAGCGTAATACGTTATATGGTACCACGTTATAACGTAATACGTTATATAACATAACGTTATAGGGTATAACGTAATAGCGTAATACGTTATATGGTATAACGTTATAACGTATTACGTTACATGGTATAAAGTTATAGCGTAATACGTTATACGGTATAACGATATAACGTAATACATTATATAACATAACGTTATATGGTATAACGTTATAACGTATTACGTTATATGGTATAAAATTATAGCGTAATACGTTATACGGTATAACGATATAACGTAATACATTATATAACATAACGTTATATGGTATAACGTTATATCGTAATACGTTATATAACATAACGTTATATGGTATAACGTTATAGCGTAATACGTTATATGGTATAACGTTATAACGTAATACGTTATATGGTATAACGTTATAACGTAACACGTTATATGGTATAACGTTATAACGTAATACGATATATGGTATAACGCTATAACGTAATACGTTATATGGTATAACGTTATAACGTAATACGATATGTAACATAACGTTATATGGTATAACGTTATGACGTAATACGATATATGGTAACGCTATAACGTAATACGTTATATGGTATAACGTTATAACGTAATACGTTATATGGTATAACGTTATATCGTAATACGTTATATAACATAACGTTATATGGTATAACGTTATAGCGTAATACGTTATACGGTATAACGATATAACGTAATAGGGTTATATGGTATAACGTTATAACGTTATACGATATATAACATAACTTTATATGGAATAACGTAATAGCGTAATACGTTATATGGTATAACGTTATAACGTAATACGTTATATGTTATAAAGTTATAGCGTAATACGTTATACGGTATAACGATATAACGTAATACATTATATAACATAACGTTATATGGTATAACGTAATAGCGTAATACGTTATATGATATAACGTTATAGCGCAATACGTTATATGGTACAACGCTATAAAGTAATACGTTATATGGTATAACGATATATCGTAATACGTTATATAACATAACGTTATATGGTATAACGTTATAGCGTAATACGTTATACGGTATAACGTAATAGCGTAATACGTTATATGGTACAACGCTATAAAGTAATACGTTATATGGTATAACGATATATCGTAATACGTTTTATAACATAACGTTATATGGTATAACGTTATAGCGTAATACGTTATACGGTATAACGTAATAGCGTAATACGTTATATGGTATAACGTTATAGCGTACTACGTTATATGGTATAACGTTATAACGTAATACGTTATATGGTATAACGTTATAACGTAACACGTTATATGGTATAACGTTATAACGTAATACGATATATAACATAACGTTATATGGTATAACGTTATAACGTAATACGTTATAACGTAATACGTTATATGGTATAACGTTATAATGTAATACGTTATATGGTATAACGTTATAACGTATTACGTTATATGGTATAACGTTTTAACGTAATACGTTATATAACATAACGTTATATGGTATAACGTAATAGCGTAATACGTTATTCGGTACAACGTTATAACGTATTACGTTATATGGTATAACGTTATAACGTAATAAGTTATATAACATAATGCTATATGGTATAACGTTATAGTGTAATACGTTTATACGGTATAACTTTATAACGTAATACGTTATATGGTATAACGTTATAATGTAATACGTTATATGGTATAACGTTATAACGTATTACGTTATATGGTATAACGTTATAGCGTAATACGTTATACGGTATAACGATATAACGTAATAGGGTTATATGGTATAACGTTATAACGTTATACGTTATATAACATAACTTTATATGGTATAACGTAATAGCGTAATACGTTATATGGTATAACGTTATAACGTAATACGTTATATGGTATAACGTTATAACGTAATACGTTATATGGTATAACGTCATAACGTAATACGTTATATGGTATAACGTTATATCGTATTACGTTATATAACATAACGTTATATGGTATAACGTAATAGCGTAATACGTTATATGGTATAACGTTATAACGTATTACGTTATATGTTATAAAGATATAGCGTAATACGTTATACGGTATAACGATATAACGTAATACATTATATAACATAACGTTATATGGTATAACGTAATAGCGTAATACGTTATATGGTATAACGTTATAACGTAATACGTTATATGGTATAACGTTATAACGTAATACGATATATAACATAACGTTATATGGTATAACGTTATAACGTAATACGATATATGGTATAACGTTATAACGTAATACGTTATATGGTATAACGTTATATCGTAATACGTTATATAACATAACGTTATATGGTATAACGTTATAGCGTAATACGTTATACGGTATAACGATATAACGTAATAGGGTTATATGGTATAACGTTATAACGTTATACGTTATATGACATAACTTTATATGGTATAACGTAATAGCGTAATACGTTATATGGTATAACGTTATAACGTATTACGTTATATGGTATAAAGTTATGGCGTAATACGTTATACGGTATAACGATATAACGTAATACATTATATAACATAACGTTATATGGTATAACGTAATAGCGTAATACGTTATTCGGTACAACGTTATAACGTATTACGTTATATGGTATAACGTTATAACGTAATAAGTTATATAACATAACGCTATATGGTATAACGTTATAGTGTAATACGTTTATACGGTATAACTTTATAACGTAATACGTTATATGGTATAACGTTATAATGTAATACGTTATATGGTATAACGTTATAACGTATTACGTTATATGGTATAACGTTATAGCGTAATACGTTATACGGTATAACGATATAACGTAATAGGGTTATATGGTATAACGTTATAACTTTATACGTTATATAACATAACTTTATATGGTATAACGTAATAGCGTAATACGTTATATGGTATAACGTTATAACGTAATACGTTATATGGTATAACGTTATAACGTAATACGTTATATGGTATAACGTCATAACGTAATACGTTATATGGTATAACGTTATATCGTATTACGTTATATAACATAACGTTATATGGTATAACGTAATAGCGTAATACGTTATATGGTATAACGTTATAACGTATTACGTTATATGTTATAAAGATATAGCGTAATACGTTATACGGTATAACGATATAACGTAATACATTATATAACATAACGTTATATGGTATAACGTAATAGCGTAATACGTTATATGGTATAACGTTATAACGTAATACGTTATATGGTATAACGATATAACGTAATACCTTATATGGTATAACGTTATGACGTAATACGTTATATAACATAACGTTATATGGTATAACGTAATACAGTAATACGTTATTCGGTATAACGTTATAACGTATTACGTTATATGGTATAACGTTATAACGTAATAAGTTATATAACATAACGTTATATGGTATAACGTTATAGCGTAATACGTTTATACGGTATAACGTTATAACGTAATACGTTATATGGTATAACGTTATAACGTAACACGTTATATGGTATAACGTTATAACGTAATACGATATATAACATAACGTTATATGGTATAACGTTATAACGTAATACGATATATGGTATAACGTTATAACGTAATACGTTATATGGTATAACGTTATATCGTAATACGTTATATAACATAACGTTATATGGTATAACGTTATAGCGTAATACGTTATACGGTATAACGATATAACGTAATAGGGTTATATGGTATAACGTTATAACGTTATACGTTATATAACATAACTTTATATGGTATAACGTAATAGCGTAATACGTTATATGGTATAACGTTATAACGTATTACGTTATATGGTATAAAGTTATGGCGTAATACGTTATACGGTATAACGATATAACGTAATACATTATATAACATAACGTTATATGGTATAACGTTATAGCGTAATACGTTATATGGTATAACGTAATAGCGTTATACGTTATATGGTATAACGTTATAGCGTAATACGTTATACGGTATAACGATATAACGTAATAGGGTTATATGGCATAACGTTATAATGTTATATGTTATATAACATAACGTTATATGGTATAACGTAATAGCGTAATACGTTATATGATATAACGTTATAGCGTAATACGTTATATGGTACAACGCTATAAAGTAATACGTTATATGGTATAACGATATATCGTAATACGTTATATAAGCTAACGTTATATGGTATAACGTTATAACGTAATACGTTATAACGTAATACGTTATATGGTATAACGTTATAATGTAATACGTTATATGGTATAACGTTATAACGTATTACGTTATATGGTATAACGTTATAACGTAATACGTTATATAACATAACGTTATATGGTATAACGTAATAGCGTAATACGTTATTCGGTACAACGTTATAACGTATTACGTTATATGGTATAACGTTATAACGTAATAAGTTATATAACATAACGCTATATGGTATAACGTTATAGTGTAATACGTTTATACGGTATAACTTTATAACGTATTACGTTATATGGTATAACGTTATAACGTAATACGTCATATGGTATAACGTTATAACGTAGTACGTTATATGTTATAAAGATATAGCGTAATACGTTATACGGTATAACGATATAACGTAATACATTATATAACATAACGTTATATGGTATAACGTTATAGCGTAATACGTTATACGGTATAACGATATAACGTAATACATTATATAACATAACGTTATATGGTAAAACGTTATAGCGTAATACGTTATATGGTATAACGTAATAGCGTAATACGTTATATGGTATAACGTTATAACGTATTACGTTATATGTTATAAAGATATAGCGTAATACGTTATACGGTATAACGATATAACGTAATACATTATATAACATAACGTTATATGGTATAACGTTATAGCGTAATACGTTATATGGTATAACGTAATAGCGTAATACGTTATATGGTATAACGTTATAACGTATTACGTTATATGGTATAAAGTTATAGCGTAATACGTTATACGGTATAACGATATAACGTAATACATTATATAACACAACGTTATATGGTATAACGTTATAGCGTATTACGTTATATGGTATAACGTAATAGCGTAATACGTTATATGGTATAACGTTATATCGTATTACGTTATATGGTATAAAGTTATAGCGTAATACGTTATACGGTATAACGATATAACGTAATACATTATATAACATAACGTTATATGGTATAACGTTATAGCGTAATACGTTATACGGTATAAAGATATAACGTAATAGGGTTATATGGTATAACGTTATAACGTTATACGTTATATAACATAACGTTATATGGTATAACGATATAACGTAATACGTTATATGGTATAACGTTATAACGTAATACGTTATATGGTATAACGTTATAACGTAACACGTTATATGGTATAACGTTATAACGTAATACGTTATATGGTACAACGATATATCGTAATACGTTATATAACATAACGTTATATGGTATAACGTAATAGCGTAATACGTTATATGGTATAACGTAATAGCGTAATACGTTATATGGTACAACGTTATAACGTAATACGTTATATGGTACAACGTTATAACGTAATACGTTATATGGTATAACGTTATAACGTAATACATTATATAACATAACGTTATATGGTATAACGTTATAGCGTAATACGTTATACGGTATAACGTTATAACGTAATACGTTATATGTTATAACGATATAACGTAATACGTTATATGGTATAACGTTATAACGTAATACGTTATATGGTATAACGTTATAATGTAATACGTTATATGGTATAACGTTATAACGAATTACGTTATATGGTATAACGTTATAACGTAATACGTTATATAACATAACGTTATATGGTATAACGTAATAGCGTAATACGTTATTCGGTATATCGTTATAACGTATTACGTTATATGGAATAACGTTATAACTTAATAAGTTATATAACATAACGTTATATGGTATAACGTTATAGCATAATACGTTTATACGGTATAACTTTATAACGTATTACGTTATATGGTATAACGTTATAACGTAATACGATATATGGTATAACGTTATAACGTAATACGTTATATGGTATAACGTTATAACGTATTAAGTTATATGGTATAACGTTATATCGTAATACGTTATATAACATAACGTTATAACGTATTACGTTATATGGTATAACGTTATAACGTAATACGTTATATAACATAACGTTATATGGTATAACGTTATAGCATAGTACGCTTATACGGTATAACTTTATAACGTATTACGTTATATGGTATAACGTTATAACGTAATACGATATATGGTATAACGTTATCACGTAATACGTTATATGGTATAACGTTATAATGTATTACGTTATATGGTATAACGTTATAACGTAACACGTTATATGGTATAACGTTATAACGTAATACGATATATGGTATAACGTTATAACGTAACACGTTATATGGTATAACGTTATAACGTAATACGATATATGGTATAACGTTATAACGTAATAAGTTATATGGTATAACGTTATAACGTAATACGTTATATGGTATAACGTTATATCGTAATACGTTATATAACATAACGTTATATGGTATAACGTAATAGCGTAATACGTTATATGGTGTAACGTTATAACGTATTACGCTATATGGTATAACGTTATAACGTAATACGTTATATGGTATAACGTTATAACGTAATACGTTATATGGTATAACGTTATAACGTAGCACGTTATATGGTATAACGTTATAACGTAATACGATATATAACATAACGTTATATGGTATAACGTTATAACGTAATACGTTATATGGTATAACGTTGTAACGTATTACGTTATATGGTATAACGTTATAACGTAACACGTTATATGGTATAACGTTATAACTTAATACGATATATGGTATAACGTTATAACGTAATAAGTTATATGGTATAACGTTATAACGTAATACGTTATATGGTATAACGTTATATCGTAATACGTTATATAACATAACGTTATATGGTATAACGTAATAGCGTAATACGTTATATGGTGTAACGTTATAACGTAACACGTTATATGGTATAACGTTATAACGTAATACGATATATGGTATAACGTTATAATGTATTACGTTATATGGTATAACGTTATAACGTAACACGTTATATGGTATAACGTTATAACGTAATACGATATATGGTATAACGTTATAACGTAATACGATATATAACATAACGTTATATGGTATAACGTTATAACGTAATACGATATATGGTATAACGTTATAACGAAATACGTTATATGGTATAACGTTATAACGTAATACGTTATATGGTACAACGATATATCGTAATACGTTATATAACATAACGTTATATGGTATAACGTAATAGCGTAATACGTTATATGGTATAACGTAATAGCGTAATACGTTATATGGTACAACGTTATAACGTAATACGTTATATGGTATAACGTTATAACGTAATACGTTATATGGTATAACGTAATAACGTATTACATTATATAACATAACGTTATATGGTATAACGTTATAGCGTAATACGTTATATGGTATAACGTTATAACGTAATACGTTATATGGTATAACGTTATAATGTAATACGTTATATGGTATAACGTTATAACGTAATACATTATATAACATAACGTTATATGGTATAACGTTATAGCGTAATACGTTATACGGTATAACGTTATAACGTAATACGTTATATGGTATAACGATATAACGTAATACGTTATAACGTAATACGTTATATGGTATAACGTTATAATGTAATACGTTATATGGTATAACGTTATAACGTAATACGTTATATAACATAACGTTATATGGTATAACGTAATAGCGTAATACGTTATTCGGTACAACGTTATAGCGTATTACGTTATATGGTATAACGTTATAACGTAATAAGTCATATAACATAACGTTATATGGTATAACGTTATAACGTAATACGTTATATGGTATTACGTTATAACGTAATACGTTATATGGTATAACGTTATATAGTAATACGTTATATAACATAACGTTATATGGTATAACGTAATAGCGTAATACGTTATATGGTGTAACGTTATAACGTAACACGTTATATGGTATAACGTTATAACGTAACACGTTATATGGTATAACGTTATAACGTAATACGATATATGGTATAACGTTATAACGAAATACGTTATATGGTACAACGTTATATCGTAATACGTTATACGGTATAACGTTATAACGTAATACGTTATATGGTATAATGATATAACGTAATACGTTATATGGTATAACGATATATCGTAATACGTTATATAACATAACGTTATATGGTATAACGTAATAGCGTAATACGTTATATGGAATAACGTAATAGCATAATACGTTATATGGTACAACGTTATAACGTAATACGTCATATGGTATAACGTTATAACGTAATACGTTATATGGTATAACGTTATAACGTAATACATTATATAACATAACGTTATATGGTATAACGTAATAGCGTAATACGTTATATGGTATAACGTAATAGCATAATACGTTATATGGTACAACGTTATAACGTAATACGTTATATGGTATAACGTTATAACGTAATACGTTATATGGTATAACGTTATAACGTAATACATTATATAACATAACGTTATATGGTATAACGTTATAGCGTAATACGTTATTCGGTATAACGTTATAACGTATTACGTTATATGGCATAACGTTATAACGTAATAAGTTATATAACATAACGTTATATGGTATAACGTAATAGCGTAATACGTTATTCGGTACAACGTTATAGCGTATTACGTTATATGGTATAACGTTATAACGTAATAAGTCATATAACATAACGTTATATGGTATAACGTTATAACGTAATACGTTATATGGTATTACGTTATAACGTAATACGTTATATGGTATAACGTTATATCGTAATACGTTATATAAGATAACGTTATATGGTATAACGTAATAGCGTAATACGTTATATGGTGTAACGTTATAACGTAACACGTTATATGGTATAACGTTATAACGTAACACGTTATATGGTATAACGTTATAACTTAATACGATATATGGTATAACGTTATAACGAAATACGTTATATGGTACAACGTTATATCGTAATACGTTATACGGTATAACGTTATAACGTAAAACGTTATATGGTATAATGATATAACGTAATACGTTATATGGTATAACGATATATCGTAATACGTTATATAAGATAACGTTATATGGTATAACGTAATAGCGTAATACGTTATATGGTATAACGTAATAGCATAATACGTTATATGGTACAACGTTATAACGTAATACGTTATATGGTATAACGTTATAACGTAATACGTTATATGGTATAACGTTATAACGTAATACATTATATAACATAACGTTATATGGTATAACGTAATAGCGTAATACGTTATATGGTATAACGTAATAGCATAATACGTTATATGGTACAACGTTATAACGTAATACGTTATATGGTATAACGTTATAACGTAATACGTTATATGGTATAACGTTATAACGTAATACATTATATAACATAACGTTATATGGTATAACGTTATAGCGTAATACGTTATACGGTATAACGTTATAACGTAATACGTTATATGGTATAATGATATAACGTAATACGTTATATGGTATAACGTTATAACGTGATACGTTATATAACATAACGTTATATGGTATAACGTAATAGCGTAATACGTTATTCGGTATAACGTTATAACGTATTACGTTATATGGCATAACGTTATAACGTAATAAGTTATATAACATAACGTTATATGGTATAACGTTATAGCATAATACGTTTATACGGTATAACTTTATAACGTATTACGTTATATGGTATAACGTTATAACGTAATACGTTATATGGTATAACGTTATAACGTAATACGTTATATGGTATAACGTTATAACGTATTACGTTATATGGTATAACGTTATAACGTAACACGTTATATGGTATAACGTTATAACTTAATACGATATATGGTATAACGTTATAACGTAATACGTTATATGGTATAACGATATAACGTAATACGTTATATGGTATAACGTTATAACGTAATACGTTATATGGTATAACGTTATAATGTAATACGATATATGGTATAACGTTATATCGTAATACGTTATATAACATAACGTTATATTGTATAACGTTATAGCATAATACGTTTATACGGTATAACTTTATAACGTATTACGTTATATGGTATAACGTTATATCGTAATACGTTATATAACATAACGTTATATGGTATAACGTAATAGCGTAATACGTTATATGGTATAACGTTATAACGTAATACGTTATATGGTATAACGTTATAACGTAATACGTTATATGGTATAACGTTATAACGTAATACGTTATATGGTATAACGTTATAACGTAATACGTTATATGGTATAACGTTATAACGTATTACGTTATATGGTATAACGTTATAACGTAATACGATATATGGTATAACGTTATAACGTAACACGTTATATGGTATAACGTTATAACGTAATACGATATATGGTATAACGTTATAACGTAATACGTTATATGGTATAACGTTATATGGTATAACGTAATAGCGTAATACGTTATATGGTACAACGTTATAACGTAATACGTTATATGGTATAACGTAACACGTTATAACGTAATACGTTATATGGTATAACGTTATAACGTAATACGTTATATGGTATAACGTTATAACGTAGCACGTTATATGGTATAACGTTATAACGTAATACGATATATAACATAACGTTATATGGTATAACGTTATAACGTAATACGTTATATGGTATAACGTTGTAACGTATTACGTTATATGGTATAACGTTATAACGTAACACGTTATATGGTATAACGTAATAGCGTAATACGTTATATCGTGTAACGTTATAACGTAACACGTTATATGGTATAACGTTATAACGTAATACGATATATGGTATAACGTTATAACGAAATACGTTATATGGTATAACGTTATAACGTAATACGTTATATGGTACAACGATATATCGTAATACGTTATATAACATAACGTTATATGGTATAACGTAATAGCGTAATACGTTATATGGTATAACGTAATAGCGTAATACGTTATATGGTACAACGTTATAACGTAATACGTTATATGGTATAACGTTATAACGTAATACGTTATATGGTATAACGTAATAACGTATTACATTATATAACATAACGTTATATGGTATAACGTTATAGCGTAATACGTTATATGGTATAACGTTATAACGTAATACGTTATATGGTATAACGTTATAATGTAACACGTTATATGGTATAACGTTATAACGTAATACGATATATGGTATAACGTTATAACGAAATACGTTATATGGTACAACGTTATATCGTAATACGTTATACGGTATAACGTTATAACGTAATACGTTATATGGTATAATGATATAACGTAATACGTTATATGGTATAACGTTATAACGTAATACATTATATAACATAACGTTATATGGTATAACGTTATAGCGTAATACGTTATATGGTATAACGTTATAACGAAATACGTTATATGGTATAACGTTATAACGTAATACGTTATATGGTACAACGATATATCGTAATACGTTATATAACATAACGTTGTATGGTATAACGTAATAGCGTAATACGTTATATGGTATAACGTAATAGCGTAATACGTTATATGGTACAACGTTATAGCGTATTACGTTATATGGTATAACGTTATAACGTAATAAGTCATATAACATAACGTTATATGGTATAACGTTATAACGTAATACGTTATATGGTATTACGTTATAACGTAATACGTTATATGGTATAACGTTATATCGTAATACGTTATATAACATAACGTTATATGGTATAACGTAATAGCGTAATACGTTATATGGTGTAACGTTATAACGTAACACGTTATATGGTATAACGTTATAACGTAACACGTTATATGGTATAACGTTATAACGTAATACGATATATGGTATAACGTTATAACGAAATACGTTATATGGTACAACGTTATATCGTAATACGTTATACGGTATAACGTTATAACGTAATACGTTATATGGTATAATGATATAACGTAATACGTTATATGGTATAACGTTATAACGTAATACATTATATAACATAACGTTATATGGTATAACGTTATAGCGTAATACGTTATACGGTATAACGTTATAACGTAATACGTTATATGGTATAATGATATAACGTAATACGTTATATGGTATAACGTTATAACGTGATACGTTATATAACATAACGTTATATGGTATAACGTAATAGCGTAATACGTTATTCGGTATAACGTTATAACGTATTACGTTATATGGCATAACGTTATAACGTAATAAGTTATATAACATAACGTTATATGGTATAACGTTATAGCATAATACGTTTATACGGTATAACTTTATAACGTATTACGTTATATGGTATAACGTTATAACGTAATACGTTATATGGTATAACGTTATAACGTAATACGTTATATGGTATAACGTTATAACGTATTACGTTATATGGTATAACGTTATAACGTAACACGTTATATGGTATAACGTTATAACTTAATACGATATATGGTATAACGTTATAACGTAATACGTTATATGGTATAACGATATAACGTAATACGTTATATGGTATAACGTTATAACGAAATACGTTATATGGTATAACGTTATAACGTAATACGTTATATGGTATAACGTTATATCGTAATACGTTATATAACATAACGTTATATGGTATAACGTAATAGCGCAATACGTTGTATGGTATAACGTAATAGCGCAATACGTTATATGGTATAACGTTATAACGTAATACGTTATATGGTATAACGTTATAACGTAATACGTTATATGGTATAACGTTATAACGTAATGCATTATATAACATAACGTTATATGGTATAACGTTATAGCGTAATACGTTATACGGAATAACGTTATAACGTAATACGTTACATGGTATAACGTTATAACGTAATACGTTATATAGTATAACGTTATATCGTAATACGTTATATAACATAACGTTATATGGTATAACGTAATAGCGTAATATGTTATATGGTGTAACGTTATAACGTAACACGTTATATGGTATAACGTTATAACGTAATACGATATATGGTATAACGTTATAACGAAATACGTTATATGGTATAACGTTATAACGTAATACGTTATATGGTATAACGTTATATCGTAATACGTTATATAACATAACGTTATATGGTATAACGTAATAGCGCAATACGTTATATGGTATAACGTAATAGCGCAATACGTTATATGGTATAACGTTATAACGTAATACGTTATATGGTATAACGTTATAACGTAATACGTTATATGGTATAACGTTATAACGTAATGCATTATATAACATAACGTTATATGGTATAACGTTATAGCGTAATACGTTATACGGAATAACGTTATAACGTAATACGTTACATGGTATAACGTTATAACGTAATACGTTATATGGTATAACGTTATATCGTAATACGTTATATAACATAACGTTATATGGTATAACGTAATAGCGTAATACGTTATATGGTGTAACGTTATAACGTAACACGTTATATGGTATAACGTTATAACGAAATACGATATATGGTATAACGTTATAACGAAATACGTTATATGGTATAACGTTATAACGTAATACGTTATATGGTATAACGTTATATCGTAATACGTTATATAACATAACGTTATATGGTATAACGTAATAGCGCAATACGTTATATGGTATAACGTAATAGCGTAATACGTTATATGGTATAACGTTATAACGTAATACGTTATATGGTATAACGTTATAACGTAATACGTTATATGGTATAACGTTATAACGTAATGCATTATATAACATAACGTTATATGGTATAACGTTATAGCGTAATACGTTATACGGTATAACGTTATAACGTAATACGTTATATGGTATAACGATATATCGTAATACGTTATATGGTATTACGTTATATCGTAATACGTTATATGGTATAGCGTAATAGCGTAATACGTTATATGGTGTAACGTTATAACGTAACACGTTATATGGTATAACGTTATAACGTAATACGATATATGGTATAACGTTATAGCGTATTACGTTATATGGTATAACGTTATAACGTAATAAGTCATATAACATAACGTTATATGGTATAACGTTATAACGTAATAAGTTATATAACATAACGTTATATGGTATAACGTAATAGCGTAATACGTTATTCGGTACAACGTTATAGCGTATTACGTTATATGGTATAACGTTATAACGTAATAAGTTATATAACATAACGTTATATGGTATAACGTAATAGCGTAATACGTTATTCGGTACAACGTTATAGCGTATTACGTTATATGGTATAACGTTATAACGTAATAAGTCATATAACATAACGTTATATGGTATAACGTTATAACGTAATACGTTATATGGTATTACGTTATAACGTAATACGTTATATGGTATAACGTTATATCGTAATACGTTATATAACATAACGTTATATGGTATAACGTAATAGCGTAATACGTTATATGGTGTAACGTTATAACGTAACACGTTATATGGTATAACGTTATAACGTAACACGTTATATGGTATAACGTTATAACTTAATACGATATATGGTATAACGTTATAACGAAATACGTTATATGGTACAACGTTATATCGTAATACGTTATACGGTATAACGTTATAACGTAAAACGTTATATGGTATAATGATATAACGTAATACGTTATATGGTATAACGATATATCGTAATACGTTATATAAGATAACGTTATATGGTATAACGTAATAGCGTAATACGTTATATGGTATAACGTAATAGCATAATACGTTATATGGTACAACGTTATAACGTAATACGTTATATGGTATAACGTTATAACGTAATACGTTATATGGTATAACGTTATAACGTAATACATTATATAACATAACGTTATATGGTATAACGTAATAGCGTAATACGTTATATGGTATAACGTAATAGCATAATACGTTATACGGTAAAACGTTATAACGTAATACGTTATATGGTATAATGATATAACGTAATACGTTATATGGTATAACGTTATAACGTGATACGTTATATAACATAACGTTATATGGTATAACGTAATAGCGTAATACGTTATTCGGTATAACGTTATAACGTATTACGTTATATGGCATAACGTTATAACGTAATAAGTTATATAACATAACGTTATATGGTATAACGTTATAGCATAATACGTTTATACGGTATAACTTTATAACGTATTACGTTATATGGTATAACGTTATAACGTAATACGTTATATGGTATAACGTTATAACGTAATACGTTATATGGTATAACGTTATAACGTATTACGTTATATGGTATAACGTTATAACGTAACACGTTATATGGTATAACGTTATAACTTAATACGATATATGGTATAACGTTATAACGTAATACGTTATATGGTATAACGATATAACGTAATACGTTATATGGTATAACGTTATAACGTAATACGTTATATGGTATAACGTTATAATGTAATACGATATATGGTATAACGTTATATCGTAATACGTTATATAACATAACGTTATATTGTATAACGTTATAGCATAATACGTTTATACGGTATAACTTTATAACGTATTACGTTATATGGTATAACGTTATATCGTAATACGTTATATAACATAACGTTATATGGTATAACGTAATAGCGTAATACGTTATATGGTATAACGTTATAACGTAATACGTTATATGGTATAACGTTATAACGTAATACGTTATATGGTATAACGTTATAACGTAATACGTTATATGGTATAACGTTATAATGTAATACGTTATATGGTATAACGTTATAACGTATTACGTTATATGGTATAACGTTATAACGTAATACGATATATGGTATAACGTTATAACGTAACACGTTATATGGTATAACGTTATAACGTAATACGATATATGGTATAACGTTATAACGTAATACGTTATATGGTATAACGTTATATGGTATAACGTAATAGCGTAATACGTTATATGGTATAACGTTATAACGTAATACGTTATATGGTATAACGTAACACGTTATAACGTAATACGTTATATGGTATAACGTTATAACGTAATACGTTATATGGGATAACGTTATAACGTAGCACGTTATATGGTATAACGTTATAACGTAATACGATATATAACATAACGTTATATGGTATAACGTTATAACGTAATACGTTATATGGTATAACGTTGTAACGTATTACGTTATATGGTATAACGTTATAACGTAACACGTTATATGGTATAACGTTATAACGTAATACGATATATGGTATAACGTTATAACGAAATACGTTATATGGTATAACGTTATAACGTAATACGTTATATGGTATAACGTTATATCGTAATACGTTATATAACATAACGTTATATGGTATAACGTAATAGCGCAATACGTTATATGGTATAACGTAATAGCGCAATACGTTATATGGTATAACGTTATAACGTAATACGTTATATGGTATAACGTTATAACGTAATACGTTATATGGTATAACGTTATAACGTAATGCATTATATAACATAACGTTATATGGTATAACGTTATAGCGTAATACGTTATACGGAATAACGTTATAACGTAATACGTTACATGGTATAACGTTATAACGTAATACGTTATATGGTATAACGTTATATCGTAATACGTTATATAACATAACGTTATATGGTATAACGTAATAGCGTAATACGTTATATGGTGTAACGTTATAACGTAACACGTTATATGGTATAACGTTATAACGAAATACGATATATGGTATAACGTTATAACGAAATACGTTATATGGTATAACGTTATAACGTAATACGTTATATGGTATAACGTTATATCGTAATACGTTATATAACATAACGTTATATGGTATAACGTAATAGCGTAATACGTTATATGGTATAACGTTATAACGTAATACGTTATATGGTATAACGTTATAACGTATTACGTTATATGGTATAACGTTATAACGTAATACGTTATATAACATAACGTTATATGGTATAACGTTATAGCATAATACGTTTATACGGTATAACTTTATAACGGATTACGTTATATGGTATAACGTTATAACGTAATACGTTATATGGTATAACGTTATAACGTAATAAGTTATATGGTATAACGTTATAACGTAATACGTTATATGGTATAACGATATAACGTAATACGTTATAAGGTATAACGTTATAATGTAATACGTTATATGGTATAACGTTATATCGTAATACGTTATATAACATAACGTTATATGGTATAACGTTATAGCGTAATACGTTATACGGTATAAAGTTATAACGTAATACGTTATATGGTATAACAATATAACGTAATACGTTATATGGTATAACGTTATAACGTAATACGTTATATGGTATAACGTTATAACGTAATACGTTATATGGTATAACGTTATAACGTAATACGATATATGGTATAACGTTATAACGTAATGCGTTATATGGTATAACGTTATAACGTAATACGTTATATGGTATAACGTTATAACGTAATACGATATATGGTATAACGTTATAACGTAATGCGTTATATGGTATAACGTTATATCGTAATACGTTATATAACATAACGTTATATGGTATAACGTAATAGCGTAATACGTTATTCGGTATATCGTTATAACGTAATAAGTTATATGGTATAACGTTATAACGTAATAAGTTATATAACATAACGTTATATGGTATAACGTGTCAGCATAACACGTTTATACGGTATAACTTTATAACGTATTACGTTATATGGTATAACGTTATAACGTAATACGTTATATGGTATAACGTTATAACGTAATACGTTATATGGTATAACGTTATAACGTAATACGATATATGGTATAACGTTATAACGTAATGCGTTATATGGTATAACGTTATATCGTAATACGTTATATAACATAACGTTATATGGTATAACGTAATAGCGTAATACGTTATATGGTGTAACGTTATAACTTAACACGTTATATGGTATAACGTTATAACGTAATACGATATATGGTATAACGTTATAACGAAATACGTTATATTGTATAACGTTATAACGTAATACGTTATATGGTATAACGTTATATCGTAATACGTTATATAACATAACGTTATATGGTATAACGTAATAGCGCAATACGTTATATGGTATAACGTAATAGCGTAATACGTTATATGGTGTAACGTTATAACGTAACACGTTATATGGTATAACGTTATAACGTAATACGATATATGGTATAACGTTATAACGAAATACGTTATATGGTATAACGTTATAACGTAATACGTTATATGGTATAACGTTATATCGTAATACGTTATATAACATAACGTTATATGGTATAACGTTATAGCGTAATACGTTATACGGTATAACGTTATAACGTAATACGTTATATGGTATAGCGATATAACGTAATACGTTATATGGTATAACGTTATAACGTAATACGTTATATGGTATAACGTTATAATGTAATACGTTATATGGTATAACGTTATAACGTATTACGTTATATGGTATAACGTTATAACGTAATACGTTATATAACATAACGTTATATGGTATAACGTAATAGCGTAATACGTTATTCGGTATAACTTTATAACGTATTACGTTATATGGTATAACGTTACAACGTAATACGTTATATGGTATAACGTTATAACGTAATACGTTATATGGTATAACGTTATAACGTATTACGTTATATGGTATAACGTTATAACGTAACACGTTATATGCTATAACGTTATAACTTAATACGATATATGGTATAACGTTATAACGTAATACGTTATATGGTATAACGATATAACGTAATACGTTATATGGTATAACGTTATATCGTAATACGTTATATAACATAACGTTATAGGTATAACGTTATAGCATAATACGTTTATACGGTATAACTTTATAACGTATTACGTTATATGGTATAACGTTATAACGTAATACGTTATATGGTATAACGTTATAACGTAATACGTTATATGGTACAACGTTATAACGTATTACGTTGTATGGTATAACGTTATAACGTAACACGTTATATGGTATAACGTTATAATGTAATACGTTATATGGTATAACGTTATATCGTAATACGTTATATAACATAACGTTATATGGTACAACGTTATAGCATAATACGTTTATACGGTATAACTTTATAACGTATTACGTTATATGGTATAACGTTATATCGTAATACGTTATATAACATAACGTTATATGGTATAACGTAATAGCGTAATACGTTATATGGTATAACGTTATAACGTAATACGTTATATGGTATAACGTTATAACGTAATACGATATATGGTATAACGTTATAACGTAACACGTTATATGGTATAACGTTATAACTTAATACGATATATGGTATAACGTTATAACGTAATACGTTATATGGTATAACGATATAACGTAATACGTTATACGGTATAACGTTATAACGTAATACGATATATGGTATAACGTTATAACGTAATACGTTATATGGTTAAACGTTATAACGTAATACGTTATATGGTATAACGTTATATCGTAATACGTTATATAACATAACGTTATATGGTATAACGTAATAGCGTAATACGATTATACGGTATAACTTTATAACGTATTACGTTATATGGTATAACGTTATAACGTAATACGTTATATGGTATAACGTTATAACGTAATACGTTATATGGTATAACGTTATAACGTAATACGTTATATGGTATAACGTTATATCGTAATACGTTATGTGGTATAACGTTATATCGTAATACGTTATATAACATAACGTTATATGGTATAACGTAAAAGCGTAATACGTTATATGGTATAACGTTATATCGTAATACGTTATATGGTATAACGTTATATCGTAATACGTTATATAACATAACGTTATATGGTATAACGTAATAGCGTAATACGTTATACGGTATAACGTTATAACGTAATACGTTATATGGTATAACGATATAACGTAAAACGTTATATGGTATAACGTTATAACGTAATACGTTATATGGTATAACGTTATAATGTAATACGTTATATGGTATAACGTTATATCGTAATACATTATATAACATAACGTTATATGGTATAACGTAATAGCGTAATACGTTATATGGTGTAACGTTATAACGTAACACGTTATATGGTATAACTTTATAACGGATTACGTTATATGGTATAACGTTATAACGTAATACGTTATATGGTATAACGTTATAACGTAATACGTTATATGGTATAACGTTATAACGTAATACGTTATATGGTATAACGTTATAACGTAATACGTTATATGGTATAACGATATAACGTAATACGTTATATGGTATAACGTTATAATGTAATACGTTATATGGTATAACGTTATATCGTAATACATTATATAACATAACGTTATATGGTATAACGTAATAGCGTAATACGTTATATGGTGTAACGTTATAACGTAACACGTTATATGGTATAACGTAATAGCGTAATACGTTATATGGTGTAACGTTATAACGTAACACGTTATATGGTATAACGTTATAACGTAATACGATATATGGTATAACGTTATAACGAAATACGTTATATGGTATAACGTTATAACGTAATACGTTATATGGTATAAGGTTATATCGTAATACGTTATATAACATAAAGTTATATGGTATAACGTGACAGCATAACACGTTTATACGGTATAACTTTATAACGTTTTACGTTATATGGTATAACGTTATAACGTAATACGTTATATGGTATAACGTTATAACGTAATACGTTATATGGTATAACGTTATAATGTATTACGTTATATGGTATAACGTTATAACGTAACACGTTATATGGTATAACGTTATAACGTAATACGATATATGGTATAACGTTATAACGTAACACGTTATATGGTATAACGTTATAACGTAATACGATATATGGTATAACGTTATAACGTAATACGTTATATGGTATAACGTTATAACGTAATACGTTATATAGTATAACGTTATATCGTAATACGTTATATAACATAACGTTATATGGTATAACGTAATAGCGTAATACGTTATATGGTGTAACGTTATAACGTAACACGTTATATGGTATAACGTTATAACGTAATACGATATATGGTATAACGTTATAACGACATACGATATATGGCATAACGTTATAACGTAATACGTTATATGGTATAACGTTATAACGTAATACGTTATATAACATAACGTTATATGGTATAACGTAATAGCGTAATACGTTATTCGGTATATCGTTATAACGTAATAAGTTATATGGTATAACGTTATAACGTAATAAGTTATATAACATAACGTTATATGGTATAACGTGACAGCATAACACGTTTATACGGTATAGCTTTATAACGTATTACGTTATATGGTATAACGTTATAACGTAATACGTTATATGGTATAACGTTATAACGTAATACGTTATATGGTATGACGTTATAACGTTATACGTTATATGGTATAAAGTTATATCGTATTACGTTATATAACATAACGTTATATGGTATAACGTAATAGCGTAATACGTTATATGGTGTAACGTTATAACGTAACACGTTATATGGTACAACGTTATAACGTAATACGATATATGGTATAACGTTATAACGAAATACGATATATGGTATAACGTTATAACGTAATACGTTATATGGTATAACGTTATAACGTAATACGTTATATGGTATAACGTTATAACGTAATACGTTATATGGTATAACGATATAGCGTAATACGTTATATGGTATAACGTTATAACGTAATACGATATATGGTATAACGATATAGCGTAATACGTTATATGGTATAACGTTATAACGTAATACGATATATGGTATAACGTTATAACGTAATACGATATATGGTATAACGTTATAACGTAATACGTTATATAACATAACGTTATAGCGTAATACGATATATGGTATAACGTTTTAACGTAATACGATATATGGTATAACGTTACAACGAAATACGATATATGGTATAACGTTATAACGTAATACGTTATATGGTATAACGTTATAACGTAATACGTTATATGGTATAACGTTATATCGTAATACGTTATATAACATAACGTTATATGGTATAACGTAATAGCGTAATACGTTATATGGTGTAACGTTATAACGTAACACGTTATATGGTATAAAGTTATAACGTAATAAGATATATGGTATAACGTTATAACGAAATACGTTATATGGTATAACGTTATAACGTAATACGTTATATGGTATAACGGTATATCGTAATACGTTATATAACATAACGTTATATGGTATAACGTAATAGCGTAATACGTTATATGGTATAACGTAATAGCGTAATATGTTATATGGTGTAACGTTATAACGTAACACGTTATATGGTATAACGTTATAACGTAATACGATATATGGTATAACGTTATAACGAAATACGTTATATGGTATAACGTTATAACGTAATACGTTATATGGTATAGCGTTATATCGTAATACGTTATATAACATAACGTTATATGGTATAACGTAATAGCGCAATACGTTATATGGTATAACGTAATAGCGTAATACGTTATATGGTATAACGTTATAACGTAATACGTTATATGGTATAACGTTATAACGTAATACGTTATATGGTATAACGTTATAACATAATACATTATATAACATAACGTTATATGGTGTAACGTTATAGCGTAATACGTTATACGGTATAACGTTATAACGTAATACGTTATATGGTATAACGATATAACGTAATACGTTATATGGTATAACGCTATAACGTAATACGTTATATGGTATAGCGTTATAATGTAATACGTTATATGGTATAACGTTATAACGTATTACGTTATATGGTATAACGTTATAACGTAATACGTTATATAACATAACGTTATATGGTACAACGTTATAACGTAATACGTTATATGGTATAACGTTATAACGTAATACGTTATATGGTATAACGGTATATCGTAATACGTTATATAACATAACGTTATATGGTATAACGTAATAGCGTAATACGTTATATGGTATAACGTAATAGCGTAATACGTTATATGGTATAACTTTATGACGTAATACGTTATATGGTATAACGTTATAACGTAATACGTTATATGGTATAACGTTATAACGTAATACGTTATATGGTATAACGTTATAACGTAATACGATATATGGTATAACGTTATAACGTAATACGTTATATAACATAACGTTATATGGTATAACGTAATAGCGTAATACGTTATATGGTATAACGTTATAACGTAATACGTTATATGGTATAACGTTATAACGTAATACGATATATGGTATAACGTTATAACGTAACACGTTGTATGGTATAACGTTATAACTTAATACGATATATGGTATAACGTTATAACGTAATACGTTATATGGTATAACGATATAACGTAATACGTTATATGGTATAACGTTATAACGTAATACGATATATGGTATAACGTTATAACGTAATACGTTATATGGTTAAAAGTTATAACGTAATACGTTATATGGTATAACGTTATATCGTAATACGTTATATAACATAACGTTATATGGTATAACGTAATAGCGTAATACGTTTATACGGTATAACTTTATAACGTATTACGTTATATGGTATAACGTTATAACGTAATACGTTATATGGTATAACGTTATAACGTAATACGTTATATGGTATAACGTTATAACGTAATAACATATATGGTATAACGTTATAACGAAATACGTTATATGGTATAACGTTATAACGTAATACGTTATATAACATAACGTTATATGGTATAACGTAATAGCGTAATACGTTATATGGTGTAACGTTATAACGTAACACGATATATGGTATAACGTTATAACGTAACACGTTATATGGTATAACGTTATAACTTAATACGATATATGGTATAACGTTATAACGTAATACGTTATATGGTATAACGATATAACGTAATACGTTATACGGTATAACGTTATAACGTAATACGATATATGGTATAACGTTATAACGTAATACGTTATATGGTTAAACGTTATAACGTAATACGTTATATGGTGTAACTTTATATCGTAATACGTTATATAACATAACGTTATATGGTATAACGTAATAGCGTAATACGTTTATACGGTATAACTTTATAACGTATTACGTTATATGGTATAACGTTATAACGTAATACGTTATATGGTATAACGTTATAACGTAATACGTTGTATGGTATAACGTTATAACGTAACACGTTATATGGTATAACGTTATAATGTAATACGTTATATGGTATAACGTTATATAGTAATACGTTATATAACATAACGTTATATGGTACAACGTTATAGCATAATACGTTTATACGGTATAACTTTATAACGTATTACGTTATATGGTATAACGTTATATCGTAATACGTTATATAACATAACGTTATATGGTATAACGTAATAGCGTAATACGTTATATGGTATAACGTTATAACGTAATACGTTATATGGTATAACGTTATAACGTAATACGATATATGGTATAACGTTATAACGTAACACGTTATATGGTATAACGTTATAACTTAATACGATATATGGTATAACGTTATAACGTAATACGTTATATGGTATAACGATATAACGTAATACGTTATACGGTATAACGTTATAACGTAATACGATATATGGTATAACGTTATAACGTAATACGTTATATGGTTAAACCTTATAACGTAATACGTTATATGGTATAACGTTATATCGTAATACGTTATATAACATAACGTTATATGGTATAACGTAATAGCGTAATACGATTATACGGTATAACTTTATAACGTATTACGTTATATGGTATAACGTTATAACGTAATACGTTATATGGTATAACGTTATAACGTAATACGTTATATGGTATAACGTTATAACGTAATACGTTATATGGTATAACGTTATATCGTAATACGTTATATGGTATAACGTTATATCGTAATACGTTATATAACATAACGTTATATGGTATAACGTAATAGCGTAATACGTTATATGGTATAACGTTATATCGTAATACGTTATATGGTATAACGTTATATAGTAATACGTTATATAACATAACGTTATATGGTATAACGTAATAGCGTAATACGTTATACGGTATAACGTTATAACGTAATACGTTATATGGTATAACGTAATAGCGTAATACGTTATATGGTATAACGTTATATCGTAATACGTTATATGGTATAACGTTATATCGTAATACGTTATATAACATAACGTTATATGGTATAACGTAATAGCGTAATACGTTATACGGTATAACGTTATAACGTAATACGTTATATGGTATAACGATATAACGTAAAACGTTATATGGTATAACGTTATAACGTAATACGTTATATGGTATAACGATATAACGTAAAACGTTATATGGTATAACGTTATATCGTAATACGTTATATAACATAACGTTATATGGTATAACGTAATAGCGTAATACGTTATATGGTGTAACGTTATAACGTAACACGTTATATGGTATAGCGATATAACGTAATACGTTATATGGTATAACGTTATAACGTAATACGTTATATGGTATAACGTTATAATGTAATACGTTATATGGTATAACGTTATAACGTATTACGTTATATGGTATAACGTTATAACGTAATACGTTATATAACATAACGTTATATGGTATAACGTAATAGCGTAATACGTTATTCGGTATAACTTTATAACGTATTACGTTATATGGTATAACGTTATAACGTAATACGTTATATGGTATAACGTTATAACGTAATACGTTATATGGTATAACGTTATAACGTATTACGTTATATGGTATAACGTTATAACGTAACACGTTATATGCTATAACGTTATAACTTAATACGATATATGGTATAACGTTATAACGTAATACGTTATATGGTATAACGATATAACGTAATACGTTATATGGTATAACGTTATATCGTAATACGTTATATAACATAACGTTATAGGTATAACGTTATAGCATAATACGTTTATACGGTATAACTTTATAACGTATTACGTTATATGGTATAACGTTATAACGTAATACGTTATATGGTATAACGTTATAACGTAATACGTTATATGGTACAACGTTATAACGTATTACGTTGTATGGTATAACGTTATAACGTAACACGTTATATGGTATAACGTTATAATGTAATACGTTATATGGTATAACGTTATATCGTAATACGTTATATAACATAACGTTATATGGTACAACGTTATAGCATAATACGTTTATACGGTACAACTTTATAACGTATTACGTTATATGGTATAACGTTATATCGTAATACGTTATATAACATAACGTTATATGGTATAACGTAATAGCGTAATACGTTATATGGTATAACGTTATAACGTAATACGTTATATGGTATAACGTTATAACGTAATACGATATATGGTATAACGTTATAACGTAACACGTTATATGGTATAACGTTATAACTTAATACGATATATGGTATAACGTTATAACGTAATACGTTATATGGTATAACGATATAACGTAATACGTTATACGGTATAACGTTATAACGTAATACGATATATGGTATAACGTTATAACGTAATACGTTATATGGTTAAACGTTATAACGTAATACGTTATATGGTATAACGTTATATCGTAATACGTTATATAACATAACGTTATATGGTATAACGTAATAGCGTAATACGATTATACGGTATAACTTTATAACGTATTACGTTATATGGTATAACGTTATAACGTAATACGTTATATGGTATAACGTTATAACGTAATACGTTATATGGTATAACGTTATAACGTAATACGTTATATGGTATAACGTTATATCGTAATACGTTATGTGGTATAACGTTATATCGTAATACGTTATATAACATAACGTTATATGGTATAACGTAATAGCGTAATACGTTATATGGTATAACGTTATATCGTAATACGTTATATGGTATAACGTTATATCGTAATACGTTATATAACATAACGTTATATGGTATAACGTAATAGCGTAATACGTTATACGGTATAACGTTATAACGTAATACGTTATATGGTATAACGATATAACGTAAAACGTTATATGGTATAACGTTATAACGTAATACGTTATATGGTATAACGTTATAATGTAATACGTTATATGGTATAACGTTATATCGTAATACATTATATAACATAACGTTATATGGTATAACGTAATAGCGTAATACGTTATATGGTGTAACGTTATAACGTAACACGTTATATGGTATAACTTTATAACGGATTACGTTATATGGTATAACGTTATAACGTAATACGTTATATGGTATAACGTTATAACGTAATACGTTATATGGTATAACGTTATAACGTAATACGTTATATGGTATAACGATATAACGTAATACGTTCTATGGTATAACGTTATAATGTAATACGTTATATGGTATAACGTTATATCGTAATACATTATATAACATAACGTTATATGGTATAACGTAATAGCGTAATACGTTATATGGTGTAACGTTATAACGTAACACGTTATATGGTATAACGTAATAGCGTAATACGTTATATGGTGTAACGTTATAACGTAACACGTTATATGGTATAACGTTATAACGTAATACGATATATGGTATAACGTTATAACGAAATACGTTATATGGTATAACGTTATAACGTAATACGTTATATGGTATAAGGTTATATCGTAATACGTTATATAACATAAAGTTATATGGTATAACGTGACAGCATAACACGTTTATACGGTATAACTTTATAACGTTTTACGTTATATGGTATAACGTTATAACGTAATACGTTATATGGTATAACGTTATAACGTAATACGTTATATGGTATAACGTTATAATGTATTACGTTATATGGTATAACGTTATAACGTAACACGTTATATGGTATAACGTTATAACGTAATACGATATATGGTATAACGTTATAACGTAACACGTTATATGGTATAACGTTATAACGTAATACGATATATGGTATAACGTTATAACGTAATACGTTATATGGTATAACGTTATAACGTAATACGTTATATAGTATAACGTTATATCGTAATACGTTATATAACATAACGTTATATGGTATAACGTAATAGCGTAATACGTTATATGGTGTAACGTTATAACGTAACACGTTATATGGTATAACGTTATAACGTAATACGATATATGGTATAACGTTATAACGACATACGATATATGGCATAACGTTATAACGTAATACGTTATATGGTATAACGTTATAACGTAATACGTTATATAACATAACGTTATATGGTATAACGTAATAGCGTAATACGTTATTCGGTATATCGTTATAACGTAATAAGTTATATGGTATAACGTTATAACGTAATAAGTTATATAACATAACGTTATATGGTATAACGTGACAGCATAACACGTTTATACGGTATAGCTTTATAACGTATTACGTTATATGGTATAACGTTATAACGTAATACGTTATATGGTATAACGTTATAACGTAATACGTTATATGGTATAACGTTATAATGTATTACGTTATATGGTATAACGTTATAACGTAACACGTTGTATGGTATAACGTTATAACGTAATACGATATATGGTATAACGTTATAACGTAACACGTTATATGGTATAATGTTATAACGTAATACGATATATGGTATAACGTTATAACGTAATACGTTATATGGTATGACGTTATAACGTTATACGTTATATGGTATAACGTTATATCGTAATACGTTATATAACATAACGTTATATGGTATAACGTAATAGCGTAATACGTTATATGGTGTAACGTTATAACGTAACACGTTATATGGTACAACGTTATAACGTAATACGATATATGGTATAACGTTATAACGAAATACGATATATGGTATAACGTTATAACGTAATACGTTATATGGTATAACGTTATAACGTAATACGTTATATGGTATAACGTTATAACGTAATACGTTATATGGTATAACGATATAGCGTAATACGTTATATGGTATAACGTTATAACGTAATACGATATATGGTATAACGATATAGCGTAATACGTTATATGGTATAACGTTATAACGTAATACGATATATGGTATAACGTTATAACGTAATACGATATATGGTATAACGTTATAACGTAATACGTTATATAACATAACGTTATAGCGTAATACGATATATGGTATAACGTTTTAACGTAATACGATATATGGTATAACGTTACAACGAAATACGATATATGGTATAACGTTATAACGTAATACGTTATATGGTATAACGTTATAACGTAATACGTTATATGGTATAACGTTATATCGTAATACGTTATATAACATAACGTTATATGGTATAACGTAATAGCGTAATACGTTATATGGTGTAACGTTATAACGTAACACGTTATATGGTATAAAGTTATAACGTAATAAGATATATGGTATAACGTTATAACGAAATACGTTATATGGTATAACGTTATGACGTAATACGTTATATGGTATAACGGTATATCGTAATACGTTATATAACATAACGTTATATGGTATAACGTAATAGCGTAATACGTTATATGGTATAACGTAATAGCGTAATATGTTATATGGTGTAACGTTATAACGTAACACGTTATATGGTATAACGTTATAACGTAATACGATATATGGTATAACGTTATAACGAAATACGTTATATGGTATAACGTTATAACGTAATACGTTATATGGTATAACGTTATATCGTAATACGTTATATAACATAACGTTATATGGTATAACGTAATAGCGCAATACGTTATATGGTATAACGTAATAGCGTAATACGTTATATGGTATAACGTTATAACGTAATACGTTATATGGTATAACGTTATAACGTAATACGTTATATGGTATAACGTTATAACATAATACATTATATAACATAACGTTATATGGTATAACGTTATAGCGTAATACGTTATACGGTATAACGTTATAACGTAATACGTTATATGGTATAACGATATAACGTAATACGTTATATGGTATAACGCTATAACGTAATACGTTATATGGTATAGCGTTATAACGTAATACGTTATATGGTATAACCTTATAACGTATTACGTTATATGGTATAACGTTATAACGTAATACGTTATATAACATAACGTTATATGGTACAACGTTATAACGTAATACGTTATATGGTATAACGTTATAACGTAATACGTTATATGGTATAACGTTATAACGTAATACGATATATGGTATAACGTTATAACGTAACACGTTGTATGGTATAACGTTATAACTTAATACGATATATGGTATAACGTTATAACGTAATACGTTATATGGTATAACGATATAACGTAATACGT
This sequence comes from Bombus huntii, assembly GCF_024542735.1. Lineage (NCBI taxonomy): Eukaryota > Metazoa > Arthropoda > Insecta > Hymenoptera > Apidae > Bombus > Bombus huntii. Next base: position 8,642,621 of record NC_066250.1, on the reverse strand, counting down.
TATATGGTATAACGTTATAACGTAATACGATATATGGTATAACGTTATAACGTAATACGTTATATGGTTAAAAGTTATAACGTAATACGTTATATGGTATAACGTTATATCGTAATACGTTATATAACATAACGTTATATGGTATAACGTAATAGCGTAATACGTTTATACGGTATAACTTTATAACGTATTACGTTATATGGTATAACGTTATAACGTAATACGTTATATGGTATAACGTTATAACGTAATACGTTATATGGTATAACGTTATAACGTAATAACATATATGGTATAACGTTATAACGAAATACGTTATATGGTATAACGTTATAACGTAATACGTTATATAACATAACGTTATATGGTATAACGTAATAGCGTAATACGTTATATGGTGTAACGTTATAACGTAACACGATATATGGTATAACGTTATAACGTAACACGTTATATGGTATAACGTTATAACTTAATACGATATATGGTATAACGTTATAACGTAATACGTTATATGGTATAACGATATAACGTAATACGTTATACGGTATAACGTTATAACGTAATACGATATATGGTATAACGTTATAACGTAATACGTTATATGGTTAAACGTTATAACGTAATACGTTGTATGGTATAACGTTATAACGTAACACGTTATATGGTATAACGTTATAATGTAATACGTTATATGGTATAACGTTATATAGTAATACGTTATATAACATAACGTTATATGGTATAACGTAATAGCGTAATACGTTTATACGGTATAACTTTATAACGTATTACGTTATATGGTATAACGTTATAACGTAATACGTTATATGGTATAACGTTATAACGTAATACGTTGTATGGTATAACGTTATAACGTAACACGTTATATGGTATAACGTTATAATGTAATACGTTATATGGTATAACGTTATATAGTAATACGTTATATAACATAACGTTATATGGTACAACGTTATAGCATAATACGTTTATACGGTACAACTTTATAACGTATTACGTTATATGGTATAACGTTATATCGTAATACGTTATATAACATAACGTTATATGGTATAACGTAATAGCGTAATACGTTATATGGTATAACGTTATAACGTAATACGTTATATGGTATAACGTTATAACGTAATACGATATATGGTATGACGTTATAACGTAACACGTTATATGGTATAACGTTATAACTTAATACGATATATGGTATAACGTTATAACGTAATACGTTATATGGTATAACGATATAACGTAATACGTTATACGGTATAACGTTATAACGTAATACGATATATGGTATAACGTTATAACGTAATACGTTATATGGTTAAACGTTATAACGTAATACGTTATATGGTATAACGTTATATCGTAATACGTTATATAACATAACGTTATATGGTATAACGTAATAGCGTAATACGATTATACGGTATAACTTTATAACGTATTACGTTATATGGTATAACGTTATAACGTAATACGTTATATGGTATAACGTTATAACGTAATACGTTATATGGTATAACGTTATAACGTAATACGTTATATGGTATAACGTTATATCGTAATACGTTATATGGTATAACGTTATATCGTAATACGTTATATAACATAACGTTATATGGTATAACGTAATAGCGTAATACGTTATATGGTATAACGTTATATCGTAATACGTTATATGGTATAACGTTATATAGTAATACGTTATATAACATAACGTTATTTGGTATAACGTAATAGCGTAATACGTTATACGGTATAACGTTATAACGTAATACGTTATATGGTATAACGTAATAGCGTAATACGTTATATGGTATAACGTTATATCGTAATACGTTATATGGTATAACGTTATATCGTAATACGTTATATAACATAACGTTATATGGTATAACGTAATAGCGTAATACGTTATACGGTATAACGTTATAACGTAATACGTTATATGGTATAACGATATAACGTAAAACGTTATATGGTATAACGTTATAACGTAATACGTTATATGGTATAACGAAATAACGTAAAACGTTATATGGTATAACGTTATATCGTAATACGTTATATAACATAACGTTATATGGTATAACGTAATAGCGTAATACGTTATATGGTGTAACGTTATAACGTAACACGTTATATGGTATAACGTTATAACGTAATAAGATATATGGTATAACGTTATAACGAAATACGTTATATGGTATAACGTTATAACGTAATACGTTATATGGTATAACGTTATATCGTAATACGTTATATAACATAACGTTATATGGTATAACGTAATAGCGTAATACGTTATATGGTATAACGTAATAGCGTAATACGTAATATGGTGTAACGTTATAACGTAACACGTTATATGGTATAACGTTATAACGTAATACGATATATGGTATAACTGTATAACGAAATACGTTATATGGTATAACGTTATAACGTAATACGTTATATGGTATAACGTTATATCGTAATACGTTATATAACATAACGTTATATGGTATAACGTAATAGCGCAATACGTTATATGGTATAACGTAATAGCGTAATACGTTATATGGTATAACGTTATAACGTAATACGTTATATGGTATAACGTTATAATGTAATACGTTATATGGTATAACGTTATAACGTATTACGTTATATGGTATAACGTTATAACGTAATACGTTATATAACATAACGTTATATGGTATAACGTAATAGCGTAATACGTTATTCGGTATAACGTTATAACGTATTACGTTATATGGCATAACGTTATAACGTAATAAGTTATATAACATAACGTTATATGGTATAACGTTATAGCATAATACGTTTATACGCTATAACTTTATAACGTATTACGTTATATGGTATAACGTTATAACGTAATACGTTATATGGTATAACGTTATATCGTAATACGTTATATAACATAACGTTATATGGTATAACGTAATAGCGTATTACGTTATATGGTGTAACGTTAAAAAGTAATACGTTATATGGTATAACGTTATATCGTAATACGTTATATAACATAACGTTATATGGTATAACGTAATAGCGTAATACGTTATATGGTATAACGTAATAGCGTAATACGTTATATGGTACAACGTTATAACGTAATACGTTATATGGTATAACGTTATAACGTAATACGTTATATGGTATAACGTTATAACGTAATACATTATATAACATAACGTTATATGGTATAACGTTATAACGTAATACGTTATATGGTATAACGTTATAACGTAATACGTTATATGGTATAACGATATAGCGTAATACGTTATATGGTATAACGTTATAACGTAATACGATATATGGTATAACGTTATAACGTAATACGTTATATGGTTAAACGTTATAACGTAATACGTTATATGGTATAACGTTATAACGTAATACGATATATGGTATAACGTTATAACGTAATACGTTATATAACATAACGTTATAGCGTAATACGATATATGGTATAACGTTTTAACGTAATACGATATATGGTATAACGTTACAACGAAATACGATATATGGTATAACGTTATAACGTAATACGTTATATGGTATAACGTTATAACGTAATACGTTATATGGTATAACGTTATATCGTAATACGTTATATAACATAACGTTATATGGTATAACGTAATAGCGTAATACGTTATATGGTGTAACGTTATAACGTAACACGTTATATGGTATAAAGTTATAACGTAATAAGATATATGGTATAACGTTATAACGAAATACTTTATATGGTATAACGTTATAACGTAATACGTTATATGGTATAACGGTATATCGTAATACGTTATATAACATAACGTTATATGGTATAACGTAATAGCGTAATACGTTATATGGTATAACGTAATAGCGTAATATGTTATATGGTGTAACGTTATAACGTAACACGTTATATGGTATAACGTTATAACGTAATACGATATATGGTATAACGTTATAACGAAATACGTTATATGGTATAACGTTATAACGTAATACGTTATATGGTATAACGTTATATCGTAATACGTTATATAACAAAACGTTATATGGTATAACGTAATAGCGCAATACGTTATATGGTATAACGTAATAGCGTAATACGTTATATGGTATAACGTTATAACGTAATACGTTATATGGTATAACGTTATAACGTAATACGTTATATGGTATAACGTTATAACGTAATACGTTATATGGTATAACGTTATAACGTAATACGTTATATGGTATAACGTTATAACATAATACATTATATAACATAACGTTATATGGTATAACGTTATAACGTATTACGTTATATGGTATAACGTTATAACGTAATACGTTATATAACATAACGTTATATGGTACAACGTTATAACGTAATACGTTATATGGTATAACGTTATAACGTAATACGTTATATGGTATAACGTTATAACGTAATACGATATATGGTATAACGTTATAACGTAATACGTTATATAACATAACGTTATATGGTATAACGTAATAGCGTAATACGTTATATGGTATAACTTTATAACGTAATACGTTATATGGTATAACGTTATAACGTAATACGTTATATGGTATAACGTTATAACGTAATACGTTATATGGTATAACGTTATAACGTAATACGATATATGGTATAACGTTATAACGTAATACGTTATATAACATAACGTTATATGGTATAACGTAATAGCGTAATACGTTATATGGTATAACGTTATAACGTAATACGTTATATGGTATAACGTTATAACGTAATACGATATATGGTATAACGTTATAACGTAACACGTTGTATGGTATAACGTTATAACTTAATACGATATATGGTATAACGTTATAACGTAATACGTTATATGGTATAACGATATAACGTAATACGTTATATGGTATAACGTTATAACGTAATACGATATATGGTATAACGTTATAACGTAATACGTTATATGGTTAAAAGTTATAACGTAATACGTTATATGGTATAACGTTATATCGTAATACGTTATATAACATAACGTTATATGGTATAACGTAATAGCGTAATACGTTTATACGGTATAACTTTATAACGTATTACGTTATATGGTATAACGTTATAACGTAATACGTTATATGGTATAACGTTATAACGTAATACGTTATATGGTATAACGTAATAGCGCAATACGTTATATGGTATAACGTAATAGCGTAATACGTTATATGGTATAACGTAATAGCGTAATACGTTATATGGTGTAACGTTATAACGTAACACGTTATATGGTATAACGTTATATCGTAATACGTTATATAACATAACGTTATATGGTATAACGTAATAGCGTAATACGTTATATAACATAACGTTATATGGTATAACGTAATAGCGTAATACGTTATATGGTGTAACGTTATAACGTAACACGTTATATGGTATAAAGTTATAACGTAATAAGATATATGGTATAACGTTATAACGAAATACGTTATATGGTATAACGTTATAACGTAATACGTTATATGGTATAACGTTATATCGTAATACGTTATATAACATAACGTTATATGGTATAACGTAATAGCGTAATACGTTATATGGTATAACGTAATAGCGTAATATGTTATATGGTGTAACGTTATAACGTAACACGTTATATGGTATAACGTTATAACGTAATACGATATATGGTATAACGTTATAACGAAATACGTTATATGGTATAACGTTATAACGTAATACGTTATATGGTATAACGTTATATCGTAATACGTTATATAACATAACGTTATATGGTATAACGTAATAGCGCAATACGTTATATGGTATAACGTAATAGCGTAATACGTTATATGGTATAACGTTATAACGTAATACGTTATATGGTATAACGTTATAACGTAATACGTTATATGGTATAACATTATAACATAATACATTATATAACATAACGTTATATGGTATAACGTTATAGCGTAATACGTTATACAGTATAACGTTATAACGTAATACGTTATATGGTATAACGATATAACGTAATACGTTATATGGTATAACGCTATAACGTAATACGTTATATGGTATAACGTTATAATGTAATACGTTATATGGTATAACGTTATAACGTATTACGTTATATGGTATAACGTTATAACGTAATACGTTATATAACATAACGTTATATGGTATAACGTTATAACGTAATACGTTATATGGTATAACGTTATAACGTAATACGTTATATGGTATAACGTTATAACGTAATACGATATATGGTATAACGTTATAACGTAATACGTTATATAACATAACGTTATATGGTATAACGTAATAGCGTAATACGTTATATGGTATAACGTTATAACGTAATACGTTATATGGTATAACGTTATAACGTAATACGATATATGGTATAACGTTATAACGTAACACGTTATATGGTATAACGTTATAACTTAATACGATATATGGTATAACGTTATAACGTAATACGTTATATGGTATAACGATATAACGTAATACGTTATATGGTATAACGTTATAACGTAATACGATATATGGTATAACGTTATAACGTAATACGTTATATGGTTAAAAGTTATAACGTAATACGTTATATGGTATAACGTTATATCGTAATACGTTATATAACATAACGTTATATGGTATAACGTAATAGCGTAATACGTTTATACGGCATAACTTTATAACGTATTACGTTATATGGTATAACGTTATAACGTAATACGTTATATGGTATAACGTTATAACGTAATACGTTATATGGTATAACGTTATAATGCATTACGTTATATGGTATAACGTTATAACGAAATACGTTATATGGTATAACGTTATAACGTAATACGTTATATAACATAACGTTATATGGTATAACGTAATAGCGTAATACGTTATATGGTATAACGTAATAGCGTAATACGTTATATGGTGTAACGTTATAACGTAACACGTTATATGGTATAACGTTATAACGTAATACGTTATATGGTATAACGTTATAACGTAATACGTTATATGGTATAACGTTATAACGTAATACGTTATATGGTATAACGTTATAACGTAATACGATATATGGTATAACGTTATAACGTAATACGTTATATAACATAACGTTATATGGTATAACGTAATAGCGTAATACATTTATACGGTATAACTTTATAACGTAATACGTTATATGGTATAACGTTATAACGTAATACGTTATATGGTATAACGTTATAACATAATATATTATATAACATAACGTTATATGGTATAACGTTATAGCGTAATACGTTATATGGTATAACGTAATAGCGTAATACGTTATATGGTATAACGTTATAACGTAATACGTTATATGGTATAACGTTATAACGTAATACGTTATATGGTATAACGTTATAACATAATATATTATATAACATAACGTTATATGGTATAACGTTATAGCGTAATACGTTATACGGTATAACGTTATAACGTAATACGTTATATGGTATAACGATATAACGTAATACGTTATATGGTATAACGCTATAACGTAATACGTTATATGGTATAACGTTATAATGTAATACGTTATATGGTATAACGTTATAACGTATTACGTTATATGGTATAACGTTATAACGTAATACGTTATATAACATAACGTTATATGGTATAACGTTATAACGTAATACGTTATATGGTATAACGTTATAACGTAATACGTTATATGGTATAACGTAATAGCGTAATACGTTATATGGTATAACGTAATAGCGTAATATGTTATATGGTGTAACGTTATAACGTAACACGTTATATGGTATAACGTTATAACGTAATACGATATATGGTATAACGTTATAACGAAATACGTTATATGGTATAACGTTATAACTTAATACGTTATATGGTATAACGTTATATCGTAATACGTTATATAACATAACGTTATATGGTATAACGTAATAGCGCAATACGTTATATGGTATAACGTAATAGCGTAATACGTTATATGGTATAACGATATAACGTAATACGTTATATGGTATAACGCTATAACGTAATACGTTATATGGTATAACGTTATAATGTAATACGTTATATGGTATAACGTTATAACGTATTACGTTATATGGTATAACGTTATAACGTAATACGTTATATAACATAACGTTATATGGTATAACGTTATAACGTAATACGTTATATAACATAACGTTATATGGTATAACGTTATAGCATAATACGTTTATACGGTATAACTTTATAACGTATTACGTTATATGGTATAACGTTATAACGTAATACGTTATATGGTATAACGTTATAACGTAATACGTTATATGGTATAACGTTATAACGTAATACGTTATATGGTATAACGTTATAACGTATTACGTTATATGGTATAACGTTATAACGTAATACGTTATATAACATAACGTTATATGGTATAACGTTATAACGTAATACGTTATATAACATAACGTTATATGGTATAACGTTATAGCATAATACGTTTATACGGTATAACTTTATAACGTATTACGTTATATGGTATAACGTTATAACGTAATACGTTATATGGTATAACGTTATATCGTAATACGTTATATAACATAACGTTATATGGTATAACGTAATAGCGTAATACGTTTATACGGTATAACTTTATAACGTATTACGTTATATGGTATAACGTTATAACGTAACACGTTATATGGTATAACGTTATAACGTAACACGTTATATGGTATAACGTTATAACGTAATACGATATATGGTATAACTTTATAACGTATTACGTTATATGGTATAACGTTATAACGTAATACGTTATATGGTATAACGTTATAACGTAATACGTTATATGGTATAACGTTATAATCTATTACGTTATATGGTATAACGTTATAACGTAACACGTTATATGGTATAACGTTATAACGTAACACGTTATATGGTATAACGTTATATCGTAAAACGTTATATAACATAACGTTATATGGTATAACGTAATAGCGTAATACGTTTATACGGTATAACTTTATAACGTATTACGTTATATGGTATAACGTTATAACGTAACACGTTATATGGTATAACGTTATAACGTAATACGATATATGGTATAACGTTATAATGTAATACGATATATGGTATAACGTTATAACGTAATACGTTATATGGTATAACGATATAAAGTAATACGTTATATGGTATAACGTTATAACGTAATACGTTATATGGTATAACGTTATAATGTAATACGTTATATGGTATAACGTTATATCGTAATACGTTATATAACATAACGTTATATGGTATAACGTTATAACGTAATACGATATATGGTATAACGTTATAACGTAATACGATATATGGTATAACGTTATAACGTAACACGTTATATGGTATAACGTTATAACGTAATACGATATATGGTATAACGTTATAACGTAATACGATATATGGTATAACGTTACAACGAAATACGATATATGGTATAACGTTATAACGTAATACGTTATATGGTTAAACGTTATAACGTAATACGTTATATGGTATAACGTTATATCGTATACGTTATATAACATAACGTTATATGGTATAACGTAATAGCGTAATACGTTTATACGGTATAACTTTATAACGTATTACGTTATATGGTATAACGTTATAACGTAATACGTTATATGGTATAACGTTATAACGTAATACGTTATATGGTATAACGTTATAATCTATTACGTTATATGGTATTACGTTATAACGTAACACGTTATATGGTATAACGTTATAACGTAATACGTTATATGGTATAACGTTATAACGTAATACGATATATGGTATAACGTTATAACGTAACACGTTATATGGTATAACGTTATAACGTAATACGATATATGGTATAACGTTATAACGTAATACGATATATGGTATAACGTTACAACGAAATACGATATATGGTATAACGTTATAACGTAATACGTTATATGGTGTAACGTTATAACGTAATACGTTATATGGTATAACGTTATATCGTAATACGTTATATAACATAACGTTATATGGTATAACGTAATAGCGTAATACGTTTATACGGTATAACTTTATAACGTATTACGTTATATGGTATAACGTTATAACGTAACACGTTATATGGTATAACGTTATAACGTAATACGATATATGGTATAACGTTATAATGTAATACGATATATGGTATAACGTTATAACGTAATACGTTATATGGTATAACGATATAAAGTAATACGTTATATGGTATAACGTTATAACGTAATACGTTATATGGTATAACGTTATAATGTAATACGTTATATGGTATAACGTTATATCGTAATACGTTATATAACATAACGTTATATGGTATAACGTTATAGCATAATACGTTTATACGATATAACTTTATAACGCATTACGTTATATGGTATAACGTTATATCGTAATACGTTATATAACATAACGTTATATGGTATAACGTAATAGCGTAATACGTTATATGGTATAACGTTATAACGTAATACGTTATATGGTATAACGTTATAACGTAATACGATATATGGTATAACGTTATAACGTAACACGTTATATGGTATAACGTTATAACGTAATACGATATATGGTATAACGTTATAACGTAATACGTTATATGGTATAACGTTATAACGTAACACGTTATATGGTATAACGTTATATCGTAATACGTTATATAACATAACGTTATATGGTATAACGTAATAGCGTAATACGTTTATACGGTATAACTTTATAACGTATTACGTTATATGGTATAACGTTATAACGTAACACGTTATATGGTATAACGTTATAACGTAATACGATATATGGTATAACGTTATAATGTAATACGATATATGGTATAACGTTATAACGTAATACGTTATATGGTATAACGATATAAAGTAATACGTTATATGGTATAACGTTATAACGTAATACGTTATATGGTATAACGTTATAATGTAATACGTTATATGGTATAACGTTATATCGTAGTACGTTATATAACATAACGTTATATGGTATAACGTTATAGCATAATACGTTTATACGATATAACTTTATAACGCATTACGTTATATGGTATAACGTTATATCGTAATACGTTATATAACATAACGTTATATGGTATAACGTAATAGCGTAATACGTTATATGGTATAACGTTATAACGTAATACGTTATATGGTATAACGTTATAACGTAATACGATATATGGTATAACGTTATAACGTAACACGTTATATGGTATAACGTTATAACGTAATACGATATATGGTATAACGTTATAACGTAATACGTTATATGGTTAAACGTTATAACGTAATACGTTATATGGTATAACGTTATATCGTATACGTTATATAACATAACGTTATATGGTATAACGTAATAGCGTAATACGTTTATACGGTATAACTTTATAACGTATTACGTTATATGGTATAACGTTATAACGTAATACGTTATATGGTATAACGTTATAACGTAATACGTTATATGGTATAACGTTATAATCTATTACGTTATATGGTATTACGTTATAACGTAACACGTTATATGGTATAACGTTATAACGTAACACGTTATATGGTATAACGTTATAACGTAATACGTTATATGGTATAACGTTATAACGTAATACGATATATGGTATAACGTTATAACGTAATACGTTATATGGTGTAACGTTATAACGTGATACGATATATGGTATAACGTTATAACGTAATACGATATATGGTATAACGTTACAACGAAATACGATATATGGTATAACGTTATAACGTAATACGTTATATGGTATAACGTTATAATGTAATACGTTATATGGTATAACGTTATAACGTAATACGTTATATGGTATAACGTTATAAGGTATTACGTTATATGGTATAACGTTATAACGTAATACGATATATGGTATAACGTTATAACGTAACACGTTATATGGTATAACGTTATAACTTAATACGATATGGTATAACGTTATAACGTAATACGTTATATGGTATAACGATATAACGTAATACGTTATATGGTATAACGTTATAACGTAATACGATATATGGTATAACTTTATAACGTAATACGTTATATGGTTAAACGTTATATCGTAATACGTTATATAACATAAGGTTATATGGTATAACGTAATAGCGTAATACGTTATATGGTATAAAGTTATAACGTAATACGTTATATGGTATAACGTTATAACGTAATACGATATATGGTATAACGTTATAACGTAACACGTTATATGGTATAACGTTATAACTTAACACGATATATGGTATAACGTTATAACGTAATACGTTATATGGTATAACGATATAACGTAATACGTTATATGGTATAACGTTATATCGTAATACGATATATGGTATAACTTTATAACGTAATACGTTATATGGTTAAACGTTATAACGTAATACGTTATATGGTATAACGTTATATCGTAATACGTTATATAACATAACGTTATATGGTATAACGTAATAGCGTAATACGTTTATACGGTATAACTTTATAACGTATTACGTTATATGGTATAACGTTATAACGTAATACGTTATATGGTATAACGTTATAACGTAATACGTTATATGGTATAACGTTATAATGTATTACGTTATATGGTATAACGATATAACGTAACACGTTATATGGTATAACGTTATAACGTAATACGATATATGGTATAACGTTATAACGTAATACGATATATGGTATAACGTTACAACGAAATACGATATATGGTATAACGTTATAACGTAATACGTTATATGGTATAACGTTATAACGTAATACGTTATATGGTATAACGTTATAAGGTATTACGTTATATGGTATAACGTTATAACGTAACACGTTATATGGTATAACGTTATATCGTAATACGTTATATAACATAACGTTATATGGTATAACGTTATAGCATAATACGTTTATACGGTATAACTTTATAACGTATTACGTTATATGGTATAACGTTATATCGTAATACGTTATATAACATAACGTTATATGGTATAACGTAATAGCGAAATACGTTATATGGTATAAGGTTATAACGTAATACGTTATATGGTATAACGTTATAACGTAATACGTTATATGGTATAACGTTATAAGGTATTACGTTATATGGTATAACGTTATAACGTAACACGTTATATAGTATAACGTTATATCGTAATACGTTATATAACATAACGTTATATGGTATAACGTAATAGCGTAATACGTTATATGGTGTAACGTTATAACGTAACACGTTATATGGTATAACGTAATAGCGAAATACGTTATATGGTATAACGTTATAACGTATTACGTTATATGGCATAACGTTATAACGTAATAAGTTATATAACATAACGTTATATGGTATAACGTTATAGCATAATACGTTTATACGGTATAACTTTATAACGTATTACGTTATATGGTATAACGTTATAACGTAATACGTTATATGGTATAACGTTATAACGTAATACGTTATATGGTATAACGTTATAACGTATTACGTTATATGGTAATTACGTTATAACGTAACACGTTATATTGTATAACGTTATAACTTAATACGATATATGGTATAACGTTATAACGTAATACGTTTATGGTATAACGATATAACGTAATACCTTATATGGTATAACGTTATAACGTAATACGTTATATGGTATAACGTTATATCGTAATACGTTATATAACATAACGTTATATGGTATAACGTTATAGCATAATACGTTTATACGGTATAACTTTATAACGTATTACGTTATATGGTATAACGTTATATCGTAATACGTTATATAACATAACGTTATATGGTATAACGTTATAACGTAATACGTTATACGGTATAACGTTATAACGTAATACGTTATATGGCATAACGATATATGGTATAACGTTATAGCATAATACGTTTATACGCTATAACTTTATAACGTATTACGTTATATGGTATAACGTAATAGCGTAATACGTTATTCGGTATAACGTTATAACGTATTACGTTATATGGCATAACGTTATAACGTAATAAGTTATATAACATAACGTTATATGGTATAACGTTATAGCATAATACGTTTAAACGCTATAACTTTATAACGTATTACGTTATATGGTATAACGTTATAACGTAATACGTTATATGGTATAACGTTATAACGTAATACGTTATATGGTATAACGTTATAACGTATTACGTTATATGGTATAACGTTATAACGTAACACGTTATATGGTATAACGTTATAACTTAATACGATATATGGTATAACGTTATAACGTAATACGTTATATGGTATAACGATATAACGTAATACGTTATATGGTATAACGTTATAACGTAATACGTTATATGGTATAACGTTATAATGTAATACGTTATATGGTATAACGTTATATCGTAATACGTTATATGGTGTAACGTTATATCGTACACGTTATATGGTATAACGTTATAACGTAATACGTTATATGGTATAACGTTATAACGTAATACGTTATATGGTATAACGTTATAACGTAATACGTTATATGGTATAACGTTATAACGTAATACGATATATGGTATAACGTTATAACGTAATACGTTATATAACATAACGTTATATGGTATAACGTAATAGCGTAATACGTTTATACGGTATAACTTTATAACGTATTACGTTATATGGTATAACGTTATAACGTAACACGTTATATGGTATAACGCTATAACGTAATACGATATATGGTATAACGTTATAACGTAATACGTTATATGGTTAAACGTTATAACGTAATACGTTATATGGTATAACGATATAACGTAATACGTTATATGGTATAACGTTATAATGTAATACGTTATATGGTATAACGTTATATCGTAATACGTTATATAACATAACGTTATATGGTATAACGTTATAGCATAATACGTTTATACGGTATAACTTTATAACGCATTACGTTATATGGTATAACGTTACATCGTAATACGTTATATAACATAACGTTATATGGTATAACGTAATAGCGTAATACGTTATATGGTATAACGTTATTACGTAATACGTTATATGGTATAACGTTATAATGTAATACGATATATGGTATAACGTTATAACGTAACACGTTATATGGTATAACGTTATAACGTAATACGTTATATGGAATAACGTTATATCGTAATACGTTATATAACATAACGTTATATGGTATAACGTTATAGCATAATACGTTTATACGGTATAACTTTATAACGCATTACGTTATATGGTATAACGTTATATCGTAATACGTTATATAACATAACGTTATATGGTATAACTTTATAACGTATTACGTTATATGGTATAACGTTATAACGTAATACGTTATATGGTATAACGTTATAACGTAATACGTTATATGGTATAACGTTATAATCTATTACGTTATATGGTATAACGTTATAACGTAACACGTTATATGGTATAACGTTATAACGTAATACGATATATGGTATAACGTTATAAAGTAATACGATATATGGTATAACGTTACAACGAAATACGATATATGGTATAACGTTATAACGTAATACGTTATATGGCGTAACGTTATAACGTAATACGTTATATGGTATAACGTTATATCGTAATACGTTATATAACATAACGTTATATGGTATAACGTAATAGCGTAATACGTTTATACGGTATAACTTTATAACGTATTACGTTATATGGTATAACTTTATAACGTAACACGTTATATGGTATAACGTTATAACGTAATACGATATATGGTATAACGTTATAACGTAATACGATATATGGTATAACGTTACAACGAAATACGATATATGGTATAACGTTATAACGTAATACGTTATATGGTATAACGTTATAATGTAATACGTTATATGGTATAACGTTATATCGTAATACGTTATATAACATAACGTTATATGGTATAACGTTATAGCATAATACGTTTATACGGTATAACTTTATAACGTATTACGTTATATGGTATAACGTTATATCGTAATACGTTATATAACATAACGTTATATGGTATAACGTAATAGCGTAATACGTTATATGGTATAACGTAATAGCGTAATACGTTATATGGTGTAACGTTATAACGTAACACGTTATATGGTATAACGTAATAGCGAAATACGTTATATGGTATAACGTTATAACGTAATACGTTATATGGTATAACGTTATAACGTAATACGTTATATGGTATAACGTTATATCGTAATACGTTATATAACATAACGTTATATGGTATAACGTAATAGAGTGATACGTTATATGGTATAACGTAATAGCGTAATACGTTATATGGTATAACGTTATAACGTAATACGTTATATGGTATAACGTTATAACGTAATACGTTACATGGTATAACGTTATAACGTAATACATTATATAACATAACGTTATATGGTATAACGTTATAGCGTAATACGTTATACGGTATAACGTTATAACGTAATACGTTATATGGTATAACGATATAACGTTATAACGTAATACGTTATATGGTATAACGTTATAATGTAATACGTTATATGGTATAACGTTATAACGTATTACGTTATATGGTATAACGATATAACGTAATACGTTATATAACATAACGTTATATGGTATAACGTAATAGCGTTATACGTTATTCGGTATAACGTTATAACGTATTACGTTATATGGCATAACGTTATAACGTAATAAGTTATATAACATAACGTTATATGGTATAACGTTATAGCATAATACGTTTATACGGTATAACTTTATAACGTATTACGTTATATGGTATAACGTTATAACGTAATACGTTATATGGTATAACGTTATAACGTAATACGTTATATGGTATAACGTTATAACGTATTACGTTATATGGTATAACGTCATAACGTAATACGTTATATGGTATAACGTTATATCGTAATACGTTATATGGTATAACGTTATAACGTAATACGTTATATGGTATAACGTTATAACGTAATACGTTACATGGTATAACGTTATAACGTAATACATTATATAACATAACGTTATATGGTATAACGTTATAACGTAATACGTTATACGGTATAACGTTATAACGTAATACGTTATATGGCATAACGATATAACGTAATACGTTACATGGTATAACGTTATAACGTAATACATTATATAACATAACGTTATATGGTATAACGTTATAACGTAATACGTTATACGGTATAACGTTATAACGTAATACGTTATATGGCATAACGATATAACGTAATACGTTATATGGTATAACGTTATAACGTAATACGTTATATGGTATAACGTTATAATGTAATACGTTATATGGTATAACGTTATAACGTAATACGTTATATGGTATAACGTTATAACGTAATACGTTACATGGTATAACGTTATAACGTAATACATTATATAACATAACGTTATATGGTATAACGTTATAACGTAATACGTTATACGGTATAACGTAATAGCGTAATACGTTATATGGTATAACGTTATAACGTAACACGTTATATGGTATAACGTTATAACTTAATACGATATATGGTATAACGTTATAACGAAATACGTTATATGGTATAACGTTATAACGTAATACGTTATATGGTATAACGTTGTATCGTAATACGTTATATAACATAACGTTATATGGTATAACTTAATAGCGTAATACGTTATATGGTATAACGTAATAGCGTAATACGTTATATGGTATAACGTTATAACGTAATACGTTATATGGTATAACGTTATAACGTTATACGTTATATAACATAGCGTTATATGGTATAACGTAATAGCGTAATACGTTATTCGGTATAACGTCATAACGTATTACGTTATATGGTATAACGTTATAACGTAATACGTTATATAACATAACGTTATATGGTATAACGTAATAGCGTAATACGTTATTCGGTATAACGTCATAACGTATTACGTTATATGGTATAACGTTATAACGTAATACGTTATATGGTATAACGATATAACGTAATACGTTATATAGTATAACGTAATAGCGTAATTCGTTATTCGGTATAACGTTATAACGTATTACGTTACATGGTATAACGTTATAGCGTAATACGTTATACGGTATAACGATATAACGTAATACATTATATAACATAACGTTATATGGTATAACGTTATAGCGTAATACGTTATACGGTATATCGATATAACGTAATAAGGTTATATGGTATAACGTTATAGCGTTATACGTTATATAACATAACGTTATATGGTATAACGTTATAACGTAATACGTTATATGGTATATCGATATATCGTAATACGTTATATAACTTAAAGTTATATGGTATAACGTTATAGCGTAATACGTTATACGGTATAACGTTATAACGTATTACTTTATATGGTATAACCTTATAACGTAATACGGTATGACGTTATAACGTAATACGTTAAATGGTATAACGTTCCATCGTAATACGTTATATGGTATAACGTTATATCGTAATACGTTATATAACATAACGTTATATGGTATAACGTAATAGCGAAATACGTTATATGGTATAACGTTATAACGTAATACGTTATATGGTATAACGTTATAACGTAATACGTTATATGGTATAACGTTATAAGGTATTACGTTATATGGTATAACGTTATAACGTAACACGTTATATGGTATAACGTTATATCGTAATACGTTATATAACATAACGTTATATGGTATAACGTAATAGCGTAATACGTTATATGGTGTAACGTTATAACGAAACACGTTATATGGTATAGCGTTATAACGTATTACGTTATATGGTATAACG
This sequence comes from Bombus huntii, assembly GCF_024542735.1. Taxonomy (NCBI): domain Eukaryota; kingdom Metazoa; phylum Arthropoda; class Insecta; order Hymenoptera; family Apidae; genus Bombus; species Bombus huntii. Next base: position 8,623,695 of record NC_066250.1, on the reverse strand, counting down.
TTTTAACGTAATACGTTATATGGTATAACGTTATAACGTAATACGTTATATAACATAACGTTATATGGTATAACGTAATAGCGTAATACGTTATTCGGTATAACGTTATAACGTATTACGTTATATGGTATAAGGTTATAACGTAATACGTTAAGTGGTATAACGTTATTACGTATTACGTTATATGGTATAAAGTTATAGCGTAATACGTTATACGGTATAACGATATAATGTAATACATTATATAACATAACGTTATAGCGTAATACGTTATACGGTATAACGTTATAACGTAATAAGATATATGGTATAACGTTATAACGAAATACGTTGTATGGTATAACGTTATAACGTAATACGTTATATGGTATAACGTTATATCGTAATACGTTATATAACATAACGTTATATGGTATAACGTAACAGCGTAATACGTTATATGGTATAACGTAATAGCGTAATACGTTATATGGTGTAACGTTATAACGTAACACGTTATATGGTATAACGTTATAACGTAATAAGATATATGGTATAACGTTATAACGAAATACGTTATATGGTATAACGTTATAACGTAATACGTTATATGGTATAACGTTATATCGTAATACGTTATATAACATAACGTTATATGGTATAACTTAATAGCGTAATACGTTATATGGTATAACGTAATAGCGTAATACGTTATATGGTATAACGTTATAACGTAATACGTTATATGGTATAACGTTATAACGTTATACGTTATATAACATAACGTTATATGGTATAACGTAATAGCGTAATACGTTATATGGTATAACGTTATAACGTAACACGTTATATGGTATAACGTTATAACTTAATACGATATATGGTATAACGTTATAACGTAATACGTTTATGGTATGACGATATAACGTAATACGTTATATGGTGTAACGTTATAACGTAATACGTTAAGTGGTATAACGTTATAAGGTAATACGTTATATAACATAACGTTATAGGATATAACGTAATAGCGTAATACGTTATATGGTATAACGTTATTACGTATTACGTTATATGGTATAAAGTTATAGCGTAATACGTTATACGGTATAACGGTATAATGTAATACATTATATAACATAACGTTATATGCTATAACGTTATAGCGTAATACGTTATACGGTATAACGTTATAACGTAATACGTTATATGGTATAACGTTATATCGTAATACGTTATATAACATAACGTTATATGGTATAACGTAACAGCGTAATACGTTATATGGTATAACGTAATAGCGTAATACGTTTTATGGTATAACGTTATAACGTAATACGTTATATGGTATAACGTTATAACGTTATACGTTATATAACATAACGTTATATGATATAACGTAATAGCGTAATACGTTATATGGTATAACGTTATAACGTAACACGTTATATGGTATAACGTTATAACTTAATAGGATATATGGTATAACGTTATAACGTAATACGTTTATGGTATGACGATATAACGTAATACGTTATATGGTATAACGTTATAACGTAATACGTTATATGGTATAACGTTATAATGTAATACGTTATATGGTATAACGTTATATCGTAATACGTTATATAACATAGCGTTATATGCTATAACGTTATAGCATAATACGTTTATACGGTATAACTTCATAACGTATTACGTTATATGGTATAACGTTATATCGTAATACGTTATGTAGCATAACGTTATATGGTATAACGTAATAGCGTAACACGTTATATGGTATAACGTAATAACGTAATACGTTATATGGTGTAACGTTATAACGTAACACGTTATATGGTATAACGTTATAACGTAATAAGATATATGGTATAACGTTATAACGAAATACGTTATATGGTATAACGTTATAACGTAATACGTTATATGGTATAACGTTATATCGTAATACGTTATATAACATAACGTTATATGGTATAACTTAATAGCGTAATACGTTATATGGTATAACGTAATAGCGTAATACGTTATATGGTATAACGTTATAACGTAATACGTTATATGGTATAACGTTATAACGTTATACGTTATATAACATAACGTTATATGGTATAACGTAATAGCATAATACGTTATATGGTATAACGTTATAACGTAACACGTTATATGGTATAACGTTATAACTTAATACGATATATGGTATAACGTTATAACGTAATACGTTTATGGTATGACGATATAACGTAATACGTTATATGGTATAACGTAATAGCGTAATACGTTATATGATATAAAGTTATAGCGTAATACGTTATACGGTATAACGATATAATGTAATACATTATATAACATAACGTTATATGGTATAACGTTATAGCGTAATACGTTATACGGTATAACGATATAACGTAATACGTTATATGGTATAACGTTATAACGTTATACGTTATATAACATAACGTTATATGGTATAACGTAATAGCGTAATACGTTATATGGTGTAACGTTATAACGTAACACGTTATATGGTATAACGTTATAACGTAATAAGATATATGGTATAACGTTATAACGAAATACGTTATATGTTATAACGTTATAACGTAATACGTGATATGGTATAACGTTATATCGTAATACGTTATATAACATAACGTTATATGGTATAACGTAATAGCGTAATACGTTATATGGTATAACGTGATAGCGTAATACGATATATGGTACAACGTTATAACGTTATACGTTATATGGTATAACGTTATAACGTTATAATACTTTATATGGTATAACGTTATAGCGTAATACGTTATACGGTATAACGTTATAACGTATTACGTTATATGGTATAACGTTATAACGTAATACGTTATAACGTTATATGGTATAACGTTATAACGTAATACGTTATATGGTATAACGTTATAACGTAATACATTATATAACATAACGTTATAGGATATAACGTAATAGCGTAATACGTTATATGGTATAACGTTATTACATATTACGTTATATGATATAAAGTTATAGCGTAATACGTTATACGGTATAACGATATAATGTAATACATTATATAACATAACGTTATGTGGTATAACGTTATAGCGTAATACGTTATACAGTATAACGATATAGCGTAATACGTTATATGGTATAACGTTATAACGTTATACGTTATATAACATAACGTTATATGGTATAACGTTATAACGTAATACGTTATATGGTATAACGTTATATCGTAATACGTTATATAACATAACGTTATATGGTATAACGTAATAGCGTAATACGTTATATGGTATAACGTAATAGCGTAATACGATATATGGTATAACGTTATAACGTTACACGTTATATGGTATAACGTTATAACGTTATAATACTTTATATGGTATAACATTATAGCGTAATACGTTATACGGTATAACGTTATAACGTATTACGTTATATGGTATAACGTTATAACGTATTACGTTATATGGTATAACGTTATAACGTAATACGTTATATGGTATAACGTTATAACGTAATACGTTATATAACATAACGTTATATGGTATAACGTAATAGCGTAATACGTTATTCGGTATAACGTTATAACGTATTACGTTATATGGTATAACGTTATAACGTAATAAGTTATATAACCTAACGTTATACGGTATAACGATATAGCGTAATACGTTTATACGGTAAAACGTTATAACGTATTACGTTATATGGTATAACGTTATAACGTAATACGTTATATAACATAACGTTATATGGTATAAAGTTATAGCATAATACGTTATACGGTATAACGATATAACGTAATACGTTATATAACATAACGTTATAGGATATAACGTAATAGCGTAATACGTTATATGGTATAACGTAATAGCGTAATACGTTATATGGTGTAACGTTATAACGTAACACGTTATATGGTATAACGTTATAACGTAATTAGATATATGGTATAACGTTATAACGAAATACGTTATATGGTATAACGTTATAACGTAATACGTTATATGGTATAACGTTATATCGTAATACGTTATATAACATAACGTTATATGGTATAACGTAATAGCGTAATACGTTATATGGTATAACGTAATAGCGTAATACGTTATATGGTATAACGTTATAACGTAATACGTTATATGGTATAACGTTATAACGTAATACGTTATATGGTATAACGTTATAACGTAATACATTATATAACATAACGTTATATGGTATAACGTTATAGCGTAATACGTTATACGGTATAACGTTATAACGTAATACGTTATATGGTATAACGATATAACGTAATACGTTATATGGTATAACGTTATAACGTAATACGTTATATAACATAACGTTATATGGTATAACGTAATAGCGTAATACGTTATTCGGTATAACGTCATAACGTATTACGTTATATGGTATAACGTTATAACGTAATAAGTTATATAACATAACGTTATATGCTATAACGTTATAGCATAACACGTTTATACGGTATAACTTTATAACGTATTACGTTATATGGTATAACGTTATAGCATAACACGTTTATACGGTATAACTTTATAACGTATTACGTTATATGGTATAACGTTATAACGTAATACGTTATATGGTATAACGTTATAACGTAATACATTATATAACATAACGTTATATGGTATAACGTTATAGCGTAATACGTTATATAATATAACGTTATATGGTATAACGTTATAGCGTAATACGTTATACGGTATAACGTTATAACGTATTACGTTATATGGTATAACGTTATAACGTATTACGTTATATGGTATAACGTTATAACGTATTACGTTATATGGTATAACGTTATAACGTAATACGTTATACGGTATAACGTTATAACGTATTACGTTATATGGTATAACGTTATAGCGTAATACGTTATATGGTATAACGTTATAACGTAATACGTTATATAACATAACGTTATATGGTATAACGTAATAGCGTAATACGTTATTCGGTATAACGTTATAACGTATTACGTTATATGGTATAACGTTATAACGTAATACGTTATATGGTATAACGTTATAACGTAATACGTTATATAACATAACGTTATATGGTATAACGTAATAGCGTAATACGTTATTCGGTATAACGTTATAACGTATTACGTTATATGGTATAACGTTATAACGTATTACGTTATATGGTATAACGTTATAACGTAATACGTTATATGGTATAACGTTATAACGTAATACGTTATATAACATAACGTTATATGGTATAACGTAATAGCGTAATACGTTATTCGGTATAACGTTATAACGTATTACGTTATATGGTATAACGTTATAACGTATTACGTTATATGGTATAACGTTATAGCGTAATACGTTATATGGTATAACGTTATAACGTAATACGTTATATAACATAACGTTATATGGTATAACGTAATAGCGTAATACGTTATTCGGTATAACGTTATAACGTATTACGTTATATGGTATAACGTTATAACGTAATAAGTTATATAACCTAACGTTATATGGTATAACGATATAGCGTAATACGTTTATACGGTAAAACGTTATAACGTATTACGTTATATAACATATCGTTATAGGATATAACGTAATAGCGTAATATGTTATATGGTATAACGTTATTACGTATTACGTTATATGGTATAAAGTTATAGCGTAATACGTTATACGGTATAACGATATAATGTAATACATTATATAACATAACGTTATATTGTATAACGTTATAGCGTAATACGTTATACGGTATAACGATATAACGTAATACGTTATATGGTATAACGTTATAACGTTATACGTTATATAACATAACGTTATATGGTATAACATAATAGCGTAATACGTTATATGGTATAACGTTATAACGTAATACGTTATATGGTATAACGTTATAACGTAATACGTTATATGGTATAACGTTATAACGTAATACATTATATAACATAACGTTATATGGTATAACGTTATAGCGTAATACGTTATACGGTATAACGTTATAACGTAATACGTTAAGTGGTATAACGTTATAACGTAATACGTTATATGGTATAACGTTATAACGTAATACGTTATATGGTATAACGTTATAACGTAATACATTATATAACATAACGTTATAGGATATAACGTAATAGCGTAATACGTTATATGGTATAACGTTATTACGTATTACGTTATATGATATAAAGTTATAGCGTAATACGTTATACGGTATAACGATATAATGTAATACATTATATAACATAACGTTATGTGGTATAACGTTATAGCGTAATACGTTATACGGTATAACGATATAGCGTAATACGTTATATGGTATAACGTTATAACATTATACGTTATATAACATAACGTTATATGGTATAACGAAATAGCGTAATACGTTATATGGTATAACGTTATAACGTAATACGTTATATGGTATAACGATATAACGTAATACGTTATATGGTATAACGTTATAACGTAATACGTTATATGGTATAACGTTATAATGTAATACGTTATATGGTATAACGTTAAAACGTATTACGTTATATGGTATAACGTTATAACGTAATACGTTATATAACATAACGTTATATGGTATAACGTAATAGCGTAATACGTTATTCGGTATAACGTCATAACGTATTACGTTATATGGTATAACGTTGTAACGTAATAAGTTATATAACATAACGTTATATGGTATAACGTTATAGCATAACACGTTTATACGGTATAACTTTATAACGTATTACGTTATATGGTATAACGTTATAACGTAATACGTTATATGGTATAACGTTATATCGTAATACGTTATATAACTTAACGTTATATGGTATAACGTTATAGCGTAATACGTTATACGGCATAACGTAATAGCGTAATACGTTATATGGTATAAAGTTATAGCGTAATACGTTATACGGTATAATGATTTAACGTAATACATTATATAACATAACGTTATATGGTATAACGTTATAACGTTATAATACTTTATACGGTATAACGTTATAACGCATTACGTAATATGGTATAATCTTATAACGTAATACGTAATATGGTATGACGTTATAACGTAATACGTTATATAACATAACGTTATATGGTATAACGTTATAGCGTAATACGTTATACGGTATAACGTTATAACGTATTACGTTATATGGTATAACGTTATAACGTATTACGTTATATGGTATAACGTTATAACGTAATACGTTATTTGGTATAACGTTATAACGTAATACGTTATATAACATAACGTTATATGGTATAACGTAATAGCGTAATACGTTATTCGGTATAACGTTATAACGTATTACGTTATATGGTATAACGTTATAACGTATTACGTTATATGGTATAACGTTATAGCGTAATACGTTATATGGTATAACGTTATAATGTAATACGTTATATAACATAACGTTATAGGGTATAACGTAATAGCGTAATACGTTATTCGGTATAACGTTATAACGTATTACGTTATATGGTATAACGTTATAACGTATTACGTTATATGGTATAACGTTATAACGTAATACGTTATATGGTATAAGGTTATAACGTAATACGTTAAGTGGTATAACGTTATAACGTAATACGTTATATAACATATCGTTATAGGATATAACGTAATAGCGTAATACGTTATATGGTATAACGTTATTACGTATTACGTTATATGGTATAAAGTTATAGCGTAATACGTTATACGGTATAACGATATAATGTAATACATTATATAACATAACGTTATATTGTATAACGTTATAGCGTAATACGTTATACGGTATAACGATATAACGTGATACGTTATATGGTATAACGTTATAACGTTATACGTTATATAACATAACGTTATATGGTATAACATAATAGCGTAATACGTTATATGGTATAACGTTATAACGTAATACGTTATATGGTATAACGTTATAACGTAATACGTTATATGGTATAACGTTATAACGTATTACGTTATATGGTATAACGTTATAACGTAATACGTTATATAACATAACGTTATATGGTATAACGTAATAGCGTAATACGTTATTCGGTATAACGTCATAACGTATTACGTTATATGGTATAACTTTATAACGTAATAAGTTATATAACATAACGTTATATGGTATAACGTTATAGCATAACACGTTTATACGGTATAACTTTATAACGTATTACGTTATATGGTATAACGTTATAACGTAATACGTTATATGGTATAAGGTTATAACGTAATACGTTAAGTGGTATAACGTTATAACGTAATACGTTATATAACATATCGTTATAGGATATAACGTAATAGCGTAATACGTTATATGGTATAACGTTATTACGTATTACGTTATATGGTATAAAGTTATAGTGTAATACGTTATACGGTATAACGATATAATGTAATACATTATATAACATAACGTTATATTGTATAACGTTATAGCGTAATACGTTATACGGTATAACGATATAACGTAATACGTTATATGGTATAACGTTATAACGTTATACGTTATATAACATAACGTTATATGGTATAACGTAATAGCGTAATACGTTATTCGGTATAACGTTATAACGTATTACGTTATATGGTATAAGGTTATAACGTAATACGTTAAGTGGTATAACGTTATTACGTATTACGTTATATGGTATAAAGTTATAGCGTAATACGTTATACGGTATAACGATATAATGTAATACATTATATAACATAACGTTATATGCTATAACGTTATAGCGTAATACGTTATACGGTATAACGTTATAACGTAATAAGATATATGGTATAACGTTATAACGAAATACGTTGTATGGTATAACGTTATAACGTAATACGTTATATGGTATAACGTTATATCGTAATACGTTATATAACATAACGTTATATGGTATAACGTAACAGCGTAATACGTTATATGGTATAACGTAATAGCGTAATACGTTATATGGTGTAACGTTATAACGTAACACGTTATATGGTATAACGTTATAACGTAATAAGATATATGGTATAACGTTATAACGAAATACGTTATATGGTATAACGTTATAACGTAATACGTTATATGGTATAACGTTATATCGTAATACGTTATATAACATAACGTTATATGGTATAACTTAATAGCGTAATACGTTATATGGTATAACGTTATAACGAAATACGTTATATGGTATAACGTTATAACGTAATAAGATATATGGTATAACGTTATAACGAAATACGTTATATGGTATAACGTTATAACGTTATACGTTATATAACATAACGTTATATGGTATAACGTAATAGCGTAATACGTTATATGGTATAACGTTATAATGTAACACGTTATATGGTATAACGTTATAACTTAATACGATATATGGTATAACGTTATAACGTAATACGTTTATGGTATGACGATATAACGTAATACGTTATATGGTGTAACGTTATAACGTAATACGTTAAGTGGTATAACGTTATAACGTAATACGTTATATAACATAACGTTATAGGATGTAACGTAATAGCGTAATACGTTATATGGTATAACGTTATTACGTATTACGTTATATGGTATAAAGTTATAGCGTAATACGTTATACGGTATAACGATATAATGTAATACATTATATAACATAACGTTATATGCTATAACGTTATAGCGTAATACGTTATACGGTATAACGTTATAACGTAATAAGATATATGGTATAACGTTATAACGAAATACGTTGTATGGTATAACGTTATAACGTAATACGTTATATGGTATAACGTTATATCGTAATACGTTATATAACATAACGTTATATGGTATAACGTAACAGCGTAATACGTTATATGGTATAACGTAATAGCGTAATACGTTTTATGGTATAACGTTATAACGTAATACGTTTATGGTATGACGATATAACGTAATACGTTATATGGTATAACGTTATATCGTAATACGTTATATAACATAACGTTATATGGTATAACGTAACAGCGTAATACGTTATATGGTATAACGTAATAGCGTAATACGTTTTATGGTATAACGTTATAACGTAATACGTTTATGGTATGACGATATAACGTAATACGTTATATGGTATAACGTTATAACGTAATACGTTATATGGTATAACGTTATAATGTAATACGTTATATGGTATAACGTTATATCGTAATACGTTATGTAGCATAACGTTATATGGTATAACGTAATAGCGTAACACGTTATATGGTATAACGTAATAGCGTAATACGTTATATGGTGTAACGTTATAACGTAACACGTTATATGGTATAACGTTATAACGTAATAAGATATATGGTATAACGTTATAACGAAATACGTTATATAACATAACGTTATAGGATATAACGTAATAGCGTAATACGTTATATGATATAACGTTATTACATATTACGTTATATGATATAAAGTTATAGCGTAATACGTTATACGGTATAACGATATAATGTAATACATTATATAACATAACGTTATATGGTATAACGTTATAGCGTAATACGTTATACGGTATAACGATATAACGTAATACGTTATATGGTATAACGTTATAACGTTATACGTTATATAACATAACGTTATATGGTATAACGTAATAGCGTAATACGTTATATGGTGTAACGTTATAACGTAACACGTTATATGGTATAACGTTATAACGTAATAAGATATATGGTATAACGTTATAACGAAATACGTTATATGGTATAACGTTATAACGTAATACGTGATATGGTATAACGTTATATCGTAATACGTTATATAACATAACGTTATATGGTATAACGTAATAGCGTAATACGTTATATGGTATAACGTAATAGCGTAATACGATATATGGTATAACGTTATAACGTTATACGTTATATGGTATAACGTTATAATGTAATACGTTATATGGTATAACGTTATATCGTAATACGTTATATAACATAACGTTATATGCTATAACGTTATAGCATAATACGTTTATACGGTATAACTTTATAACGTATTACGTTATATGGTATAACGTTATATCGTAATACGTTATGTAGCATAACGTTATATGGTATAACGTAATAGCGTAACACGTTATATGGTATAACGTAATAGCGTAATACGTTATATGGTGTAACGTTATAACGTAACACGTTATATGGTATAACGTTATAACGTAATAAGATATATGGTATAACGTTATAACGAAATACGTTATATAACATAACGTTATAGGATATAACGTAATAGCGTAATACGTTATATGATATAACGTTATTACATATTACGTTATATGATATAAAGTTATAGCGTAATACGTTATACGGTATAACGATATAATGTAATACATTATATAACATAACGTTATATGGTATAACGTTATAGCGTAATACGTTATACGGTATAACGATATAACGTAATACGTTATATGGTATAACGTTATAACGTTATACGTTATATAACATAACGTTATATGGTATAACGTAATAGCGTAATACGTTATATGGTGTAACGTTATAACGTAACACGTTATATGGTATAACGTTATAACGTAATAAGATATATGGTATAACGTTATAACGAAATACGTTATATGGTATAACGTTATAACGTAATACGTGATATGGTATAACGTTATATCGTAATACGTTATATAACATAACGTTATATGGTATAACGTAATAGCGTAATACGTTATATGGTATAACGTAATAGCGTAATACGATATATGGTATAACGTTATAACGTTATACGTTATATGGTATAACGTTATAACGTTATAATACTTTATATGGTATAACGTTATAGCGTAATACGTTATACGGTATAACGTTATAACGTATTACGTTATATGGTATAACGTTATAACGTAATACGTTATATGGTATAACGTTATAACGTAATACATTATATAACATAACGTTATAGGATATAACGTAATAGCGTAATACGTTATACGGTATAACGATATAATGTAATACATTATATAACATAACGTTATGTGGTATAACGTTATAGCGTAATACGTTATACAGTATAACGATATAGCGTAATACGTTATATGGTATAACGTTATAACGTTATACGTTATATAACATAACGTTATATGGTATAACGTTATAACGTAATACGTTATATGGTATAACGTTATATCGTAATACGTTATATAACATAACGTTATATGGTATAACGTAATAGCGTAATACGTTATATGGTATAACGTAATAGCGTAATACGATATATGGTATAACGTTATAACGTTACACGTTATATGGTATAACGTTATAACGTTATAATACTTTATATGGTATAACATTATAGCGTAATACGTTATACGGTATAACGTTATAACGTATTACGTTATATGGTATAACGTTATAACGTATTACGTTATATGGTATAACGTTATAACGTAATACGTTATATGGTATAACGTTATAACGTAATACGTTATATAACATAACGTTATATGGTATAACGTAATAGCGTAATACGTTATTCGGTATAACGTTATAACGTATTACGTTATATGGTATAACGTTATAACGTAATAAGTTATATAACCTAACGTTATATGGTATAACGATATAGCGTAATACGTTTATACGGTAAAACGTTATAACGTATTACGTTATATGGTATAGCGTTATAACGTATTACGTTATATGGTATAACGTTATAACGTAATACGTTATATGGTATAACGTTATAACGTAATACGTTATATAACATAACGTTATATTGTATAACGTAATAGCGTAATACGTTATTCGGTATAACGTTATAACGTATTACGTTTATTGGGATAACGTTATAACGTAATAAGTTATATAACCTAACGTTATACGGTATAACGATATAGCGTAATACGTTTATACGGTAAAACGTTATAACGTATTACGTTATATGGTATAACGTTATAACGTAATACGTTATATAACATAACGTTATATGGTATAAAGTTATAGCGTAATACGTTATACGGTATAACGATATAACGTAATACGTTATATAACATAACGTTATAGGATATAACGTAATAGCGTAATACGTTATATGGTATAACGTAATAGCGTAATACGTTATATGGTATAACGTTATAACGTAATACATTATATAACATAACGTTATATGGTATAACGTTATAGCGTAATACGTTATACGGTATAACGTTATAACGTAATACGTTATATGGTATAACGATATAACGTAATACGTTATATGGTATAACGTTATAACGTAATACGTTATATAACATAACGTTATATGGTATAACGTAATAGCGTAATACGTTATTCGGTATAACGTCATAACGTATTACGTTGTATGGTATAACGTTATAACGTAATAAGTTATATAACATAACGTTATATGGTATAACGTTATAGCATAACACGTTTATACGGTATAACTTTATAACGTATTACGTTATATGGTATAACGTTATAACGTAATACGTTATATGGTATAACGATATAACGTAATACGTTATATGGTATAACGTAATAGCGTAATTCGTTATTCGGTATAACGTTATAACGTATTACGTTATATGGTATAACGTTATAACGTAATACGTTATATGGTATAACGTTATAATGTTATACGTTATATAACATAACGTTATATGGTATAACGTTATAACGTTATAATACTTTATACGGTATAACGTTATAACGCATTACGTTATATGGTATAATCTTATAACGTAATACGTAATATGGTATGACGTTATAACGTAATACGTTATATAACATAACGTTATATGGTATAACGTAATAGCGTAATACGTTATTCGGTATAACGTTATAACGTATTACGTTATATGGTATAACGTTATAACGTATTACGTTATATGGTATAACGTTATAACGTAATACGTTATATAATATAACGTTATATGGTATAACGTTATAGCGTAATACGTTATACGGTATAACGTTATAACGTATTACGTTATATGGTATAACGTTATAACGTATTACGTTATATGGTATAACGTTATAACGTAATACGTTATATGGTATAACGTTATAACGTAATAAGTTATATAACATAACGTTATATGGTATAACGTAATAGCGTAATACGTTATTCGGTATAACGTTATAACGTATTACGTTATATGGTATAACGTTATAACGTATTACGTTATATGGTATAACGTTATAGCGTAATACGTTATATGGTATAACGTTATAACGTAATACGTTATATAACATAACGTTATATGGTATAACGTAATAGCGTAATACGTTATTCGGTATAACGTTATAACGTATTACGTTATATGGTATAACGTTATAACGTAATAAGTTATATAACCTAACGTTATATGGTATAACGATATAGCGTAATACGTTTATACGGTAAAACGTTATAACGTATTACGTTATATGGTATAGCGTTATAACGTATTACGTTATATGGTATAACGTTATAACGTAATACGTTATATGGTATAACGTTATAACGTAATACGTTATATAACATAACGTTATATTGTATAACGTAATAGCGTAATACGTTATTCGGTATAACGTTATAACGTATTACGTTATATGGTATAACGTTATAACGTAATAAGTTATATAACCTAACGTTATACGGTATAACGATATAGCGTAATACGTTTATACGGTAAAACGTTATAACGTATTACGTTATATGGTATAACGTTATAACGTAATACGTTATATAACATAACGTTATATGGTATAAAGTTATAGCGTAATACGTTATACGGTATAACGATATAACGTAATACGTTATATAACATAACGTTATAGGATATAACGTAATAGCGTAATACGTTATATGGTATAACGTAATAGCGTAATACGTTATATGGTATAACGTTATAACGTAATACATTATATAACATAACGTTATATGGTATAACGTTATAGCGTAATACGTTATACGGTATAACGTTATAACGTAATACGTTATATGGTATAACGATATAACGTAATACGTTATATGGTATAACGTTATAACGTAATACGTTATATAACATAACGTTATATGGTATAACGTAATAGCGTAATACGTTATTCGGTATAACGTCATAACGTATTACGTTATATGGTATAACGTTATAACGTAATAAGTTATATAACATAACGTTATATGGTATAACGTTATAGCATAACACGTTTATACGGTATAACTTTATAACGTATTACGTTATATGGTATAACGTTATAACGTAATACGTTATATGGTATAACGATATAACGTAATACGTTATATGGTATAACGTAATAGCGTAATTCGTTATTCGGTATAACGTTATAACGTATTACGTTATATGGTATAACGTTATATGGTATTACGTTATAACGTAATACGTTATATGGTATAACGTTATAATGTTATACGTTATATAACATAACGTTATATGGTATAACGTTATAACGTTATAATACTTTATACGGTATAACGTTATAACGCATTACGTTATATGGTATAATCTTATAACGTAATACGTAATATGGTATGACGTTATAACGTAATACGTTATATAACATAACGTTATATGGTATAACGTAATAGCGTAATACGTTATTCGGTATAACGTTATAACGTATTACGTTATATGGTATAACGTTATAACGTATTACGTTATATGGTATAACGTTATAACGTAATACGTTATATAATATAACGTTATATGGTATAACGTTATAGCGTAATACGTTATACGGTATAACGTTATAACGTATTACGTTATATGGTATAACGTTATAACGTATTACGTTATATGGTATAACGTTATAACGTAATACGTTATATGGTATAACGTTATAACGTAATACGTTATATAACATAACGTTATATGGTATAACGTAATAGCGTAATACGTTATTCGGTATAACGTTATAACGTATTACGTTATATGGTATAACGTTATAACGTATTACGTTATATGGTATAACGTTATAGCGTAATACGTTATATGGTATAACGTTATAACGTAATACGTTATATAACATAACGTTATATGGTATAACGTAATAGCGTAATACGTTATTCGGTATAACGTTATAACGTATTACGTTATATGGTATAACGTTATAACGTAATAAGTTATATAACCTAACGTTATATGGTATAACGATATAGCCTAATACGTTTATACGGTAAAACGTTATAACGTATTACGTTATATGGTATAACGTTATAACGTAATACGTTATATAACATAACGTTATATGGTATAAAGTTATAGCGTAATACGTTATACGGTATAACGATATAACGTAATACGTTATATAACATAACGTTATAGGATATAACGTAATAGCGTAATACGTTATATGGTATAACGTAATAGCGTAATACGTTATATGGTATAACGTTATAACGTAATACATTATATAACATAACGTTATATGGTATAACGTTATAGCGTAATACGTTATACGGTATAACGTTATAACGTAATACGTTATATGGTATAACGATATAACGTAATACGTTATATGGTATAACGTTATAACGTAATACGTTATATAACATAACGTTATATGGTATAACGTAATAGCGTAATACGTTATTCGGTATAACGTCATAACGTATTACGTTATATGGTATAACGTTATAACGTAATACGTTATATAACATAACGTTATATGGTATAAAGTTATAGCGTAATACGTTATACGGTATAACGATATAACGTAATACGTTATATAACATAACGTTATAGGATATAACGTAATAGCGTAATACGTTATATGGTATAACGTAATAGCGTAATACGTTATATGGTATAACGTTATAACGTAATACGTTATATGGTATAACGATATAACGTAATACGTTATATGGTATAACGTAATAGCGTAATTCGTTATTCGGTATAACGTTATAACGTATTACGTTATATGGTATAACGTTATAACGTAATAAGTTATATAACCTAACGTTATATGGTATAACGATATAGCGTAATACGTTTATACGGTAAAACGTTATAACGTATTACGTTATATGGTATAGCGTTATAACGTATTACGTTATATGGTATAACGTTATAACGTAATACGTTATATGGTATAACGTTATAACGTAATACGTTATATAACATAACGTTATATTGTATAACGTAATAGCGTAATACGTTATTCGGTATAACGTTATAACGTATTACGTTATATGGTATAACGTTATAACGTAATAAGTTATATAACCTAACGTTATACGGTATAACGATATAGCGTAATACGTTTATACGGTAAAACGTTATAACGTATTACGTTATATGGTATAACGTTATAACGTAATACGTTATATAACATAACGTTATATGGTATAAAGTTATAGCGTAATACGTTATACGGTATAACGATATAACGTAATACGTTATATAACATAACGTTATAGGATATAACGTAATAGCGTAATACGTTATATGGTATAACGTAATAGCGTAATACGTTATATGGTGTAACGTTATAACGTAACACGTTATATGGTATAACGTTATAACGTAATTAGATATATGGTATAACGTTATAACGAAATACGTTATATGGTATAACGTTATAACGTAATACGTTATATGGTATAACGTTATATCGTAATACGTTATATAACATAACGTTATATGGGATAACGTAATAGCGTAATACGTTATATGGTATAACGTAATAGCGTAATACGTTATATGGTATAACGTTATAACGTAATACGTTATATGGTATAACGTTATAACGTAATACGTTATATGGTATAACGTTATAACGTAATACATTATATAACATAACGTTATATGGTATAACGTTATAGCGTAATACGTTATACGGTATAACGTTATAACGTAATACGTTATATGGTATAACGATATAACGTAATACGTTATATGGTATAACGTTATAACGTAATACGTTATATAACATAACGTTATATGGTATAACGTAATAGCGTAATACGTTATTCGGTATAACGTCATAACGTATTACGTTATATGGTATAACGTTATAACGTAATAAGTTATATAACATAACGTTATATGGTATAACGTTATAGCATAACACGTTTATACGGTATAACTTTATAACGTATTACGTTATATGGTATAACGTTATAACGTAATACGTTATATGGTATAACGATATAACGTAATACGTTATATGGTATAACGTAATAGCGTAATTCGTTATTCGGTATAACGTTATAACGTATTACGTTATATGGTATAACGTTATAACGTAATACGTTATATGGTATAACGTTATAATGTTATACGTTATATAACATAACGTTATATGGTATAACGTTATAACGTTATAATACTTTATACGGTATAACGTTATAACGCATTACGTTATATGGTATAATCTTATAACGTAATACGTAATATGGTATGACGTTATAACGTAATACGTTATATAACATAACGTTATATGGTATAACGTAATAGCGTAATACGTTATTCGGTATAACGTTATAACGTATTACGTTATATGGTATAACGTTATAACGTATTACGTTATATGGTATAACGTTATAACGTAATACGTTATATAATATAACGTTATATGGTATAACGTTATAGCGTAATACGTTATACGGTATAACGTTATAACGTATTACGTTATATGGTATAACGTTATAACGTATTACGTTATATGGTATAACGTTATAACGTAATACGTTATATGGTATAACGTTATAACGTAATACGTTATATAACATAACGTTATATGGTATAACGTAATAGCGTAATACGTTATTCGGTATAACGTTATAACGTATTACGTTATATGGTATAACGTTATAACGTATTACGTTATATGGTATAACGTTATAGCGTAATACGTTATATGGTATAACGATATAATGTAATACATTATATAACATAACGTTATATTGTATAACGTTATAGCGTAATACGTTATACGGTATAACGATATAACGTAATACGTTATATGGTATAACGTTATAACGTTATACGTTATATAACATAACGTTATATGGTATAACATAATAGCGTAATACGTTATATGGTATAACGTTATAACGTAATACGTTATATGGTATAACGTTATAACGTAATACGTTATATGGTATAACGTTATAACGTAATACATTATATAACATAACGTTATATGGTATAACGTTATAGCGTAATACGTTATATGGTATAACGTTATAACGTAATACGTTATATGGTATAACGTTATAACGTAATACGTTATATGGTATAACGTTATAACGTAATACATTATATAACATAACGTTATATGGTATAACGTTATAGCGTAATACGTTATACGGTATAACGTTATAACGTAATACGTTATACGGTATAACGATATAACGTAATACGTTATATGGTATAACGTTATAACGTATTACGTTATATGGTATAACGTTATAACGTAATACGTTATATAACATAACGTTATATGGTATAACGTAATAGCGTAATACGTTATTCGGTATAACGTCATAACGTATTACGTTATATGGTATAACGTTATAACGTAATACGTTATATGGTATAAGGTTATAACGTAATACGTTAAGTGGTATAACGTTATAACGTAATACGTTATATGGTATAACGTTATATCGTAATACGTTATATAACATTATATGGGATAACGTAATAGCGTAATACGTTATATGGTATAACGTAATAGCGTAATACGTTATATGGTATAACGTTATAACGTAATACGTTATATGGTATAACGTTATAACGTAATACGTTATATGGTATAACGTTATAACGTAATACATTATATAACATAACGTTATATGGTATAACGTTATAGCGTAATACGTTATACGGTATAACGTTATAACGTAATACGTTATATGGTATAACGATATAACGTAATACGTTATATGGTATAACGTTATAACGTATTACGTTATATAACATATCGTTATAGGATATAACGTAATAGCGTAATACGTTATATGGTATAACGTTATTACGTATTACGTTATATGGTATAAAGTTATAGCGTAATACGTTATACGGTATAACGATATAATGTAATACATTATATAACATAACGTTATATTGTATAACGTTATAGCGTAATACGTTATACGGTATAACGATATAACGTAATACGTTATATGGTATAACGTTATAACGTTATACGTTATATAACATAACGTTATATGGTATAACATAATAGCGTAATACGTTATATGGTATAACGTTATAACGTAATACGTTATATGGTATAACGTTATAACGTAATACGTTATATGGTATAACGTTATAACGTAATACATTATATAACATAACGTTATATGGTATAACGTTATAGCGTAATACGTTATACGGTATAACGTTATAACGTAATACGTTATACGGTATAACGATATAACGTAATACGTTATATGGTATAACGTTATAACGTATTACGTTATATGGTATAACGTTATAACGTAATACGTTATATAACATAACGTTATATGGTATAACGTAATAGCGTAATACGTTATTCGGTATAACGTCATAACGTATTACGTTATATGGTATAACGTTATAACGTAATACGTTATGTGGTATAACGTTATAACGTAATACGTTATATGGTATAACGTTATAACGTAATACATTATATAACATAACGTTATAGGATATAACGTAATAGCGTAATACGTTATATGGTATAACGTTATTACATATTACGTTATATGATATAAAGTTATAGCGTAATACGTTATACGGTATAACGATATAATGTAATACATTATATAACACAACGTTATATGGTATAACGTTATAGCGTAATACGTTATACGGTATAACGATATAACGTAATACGTTATATGGTATAACGTTATAACGTTATACGTTATATAACATAACGTTATATGGTATAACGTAATAGCGTAATACGTTATATGGTGTAACGTTATAACGTAACACGTTATATGGTATAACGTTATAACGTAATAAGAAATATGGTATAACGTTATAACGAAATACGTTATATGGTATAACGTTATAACGTAATACGTTATATGGTATAACGTTATATCGTAATACGTTATATAACATAACGTTATATGGTATAACGTAATAGCGTAATACGTTATATGGTATAACGTAATAGCGTAATACGATATATGGTATAACGTTATAACGTTATACGTTATATGGTATAACGTTATAACGTTATAATACTTTATATGGTGTAACGTTATAGCGTAATACGTTATACGGTATAACGTTATAACGTATTACGTTATATGGTATAACGTTATAACGTAATACGTTATATGGTATAACGTTATAACGTAATACATTATATAACATAACGTTATAGGATATAACGTAATAGCGTAATACGTTATATGGTATAACGTTATTACATATTACGTTATATGATATAAAGTTATAGCGTAATACGTTATACGGTATAACGATATAATGTAATACATTATATAACATAACGTTATGTGGTATAACGTTATAGCGTAATACGTTATACGGTATAACGATATAGCGTAATACGTTATATGGTATAACGTTATAACGTTATACGTTATATAACATAACGTTATATGGTATAAGGAAATAGCGTAATACGTTATATGGTATAACGTTATAACGTAATACGTTATATGGTATAACGATATAACGTAATACGTTATATGGTATAACGTTATAACGTAATACGTTATATGGTATAACGTTATAATGTAATACGTTATATGGTATAACGTTAAAACGTATTACGTTATATGGTATAACGTTATAACGTTATACGTTATATAACATAACGTTATATGGGATAACGTAATAGCGTAATACGTTATATGGTATAACGTAATAGCGTAATACGTTATATGGTATAACGTTATAACGTAATACGTTATATGGTATAACGTTATAACGTAATACGTTATATGGTATAACGTTATAACGTAATACATTATATAACATAACGTTATATGGTATAACGTTATAGCGTAATACGTTATACGGTATAACGTTATAACGTAATACGTTATATGGTATAACGATATAACGTAATACGTTATATGGTATAACGTTATAACGTAATACGTTATATAACATAACGTTATATGGTATAACGTAATAGCGTAATACGTTATTCGGTATAACGTCATAACGTATTACGTTATATGGTATAACGTTATAACGTAATAAGTTATATAACATAACGTTATATGGTATAACGTTATAGCATAACACGTTTATACGGTATAACTTTATAACGTATTACGTTATATGGTATAACGTTATAACGTAATACGTTATATGGTATAACGATATAACGTAATACGTTATATGGTATAACGTAATAGCGTAATTCGTTATTCGGTATAACGTTATAACGTATTACGTTATATGGTATAACGTTATAACGTAATACGTTATATGGTATAACGTTATAATGTTATACGTTATATAACATAACGTTATATGGTATAACGTTATAACGTTATAATACTTTATACGGTATAACGTTATAACGCATTACGTTATATGGTATAATCTTATAACGTAATACGTAATATGGTATGACGTTATAACGTAATACGTTATATAACATAACGTTATATGGTATAACGTAATAGCGTAATACGTTATTCGGTATAACGTTATAACGTATTACGTTATATGGTATAACGTTATAACGTATTACGTTATATGGTATAACGTTATAACGTAATACGTTATATAATATAACGTTATATGGTATAACGTTATAGCGTAATACGTTATACGGTATAACGTTATAACGTATTACGTTATATGGTATAACGTTATAACGTATTACGTTATATGGTATAACGTTATAACGTAATACGTTATATGGTATAACGTTATAACGTAATACGTTATATAACATAACGTTATATGGTATAACGTAATAGCGTAATACGTTATTCGGTATAACGTTATAACGTATTACGTTATATGGTATAACGTTATAACGTATTACGTTATATGGTATAACGTTATAGCGTAATACGTTATATGGTATAACGATATAATGTAATACATTATATAACATAACGTTATATTGTATAACGTTATAGCGTAATACGTTATACGGTATAACGATATAACGTAATACGTTATATGGTATAACGTTATAACGTTATACGTTATATAACATAACGTTATATGGTATAACATAATAGCGTAATACGTTATATGGTATAACGTTATAACGTAATACGTTATATGGTATAACGTTATAACGTAATACGTTATATGGTATAACGTTATAACGTAATACATTATATAACATAACGTTATATGGTATAACGTTATAGCGTAATACGTTATATGGTATAACGTTATAACGTAATACGTTATATGGTATAACGTTATAACGTAATACGTTATATGGTATAACGTTATAACGTAATACATTATATAACATAACGTTATATGGTATAACGTTATAGCGTAATACGTTATACGGTATAACGTTATAACGTAATACGTTATACGGTATAACGATATAACGTAATACGTTATATGGTATAACGTTATAACGTATTACGTTATATGGTATAACGTTATAACGTAATACGTTATATAACATAACGTTATATGGTATAACGTAATAGCGTAATACGTTATTCGGTATAACGTCATAACGTATTACGTTATATGGTATAACGTTATAACGTAATACGTTATATGGTATAAGGTTATAACGTAATACGTTAAGTGGTATAACGTTATAACGTAATACGTTATATGGTATAACGTTATATCGTAATACGTTATATAACATTATATGGGATAACGTAATAGCGTAATACGTTATATGGTATAACGTAATAGCGTAATACGTTATATGGTATAACGTTATAACGTAATACGTTATATGGTATAACGTTATAACGTAATACGTTATATGGTATAACGTTATAACGTAATACATTATATAACATAACGTTATATGGTATAACGTTATAGCGTAATACGTTATACGGTATAACGTTATAACGTAATACGTTATATGGTATAACGATATAACGTAATACGTTATATGGTATAACGTTATAACGTATTACGTTATATAACATATCGTTATAGGATATAACGTAATAGCGTAATACGTTATATGGTATAACGTTATTACGTATTACGTTATATGGTATAAAGTTATAGCGTAATACGTTATACGGTATAACGATATAATGTAATACATTATATAACATAACGTTATATTGTATAACGTTATAGCGTAATACGTTATACGGTATAACGATATAACGTAATACGTTATATGGTATAACGTTATAACGTTATACGTTATATAACATAACGTTATATGGTATAACATAATAGCGTAATACGTTATATGGTATAACGTTATAACGTAATACGTTATATGGTATAACGTTATAACGTAATACGTTATATGGTATAACGTTATAACGTAATACATTATATAACATAACGTTATATGGTATAACGTTATAGCGTAATACGTTATACGGTATAACGTTATAACGTAATACGTTATACGGTATAACGATATAACGTAATACGTTATATGGTATAACGTTATAACGTATTACGTTATATGGTATAACGTTATAACGTAATACGTTATATAACATAACGTTATATGGTATAACGTAATAGCGTAATACGTTATTCGGTATAACGTCATAACGTATTACGTTATATGGTATAACGTTATAACGTAATACGTTATGTGGTATAACGTTATAACGTAATACGTTATATGGTATAACGTTATAACGTAATACATTATATAACATAACGTTATAGGATATAACGTAATAGCGTAATACGTTATATGGTATAACGTTATTACATATTACGTTATATGATATAAAGTTATAGCGTAATACGTTATACGGTATAACGATATAATGTAATACATTATATAACACAACGTTATATGGTATAACGTTATAGCGTAATACGTTATACGGTATAACGATATAACGTAATACGTTATATGGTATAACGTTATAACGTTATACGTTATATAACATAACGTTATATGGTATAACGTAATAGCGTAATACGTTATATGGTGTAACGTTATAACGTAACACGTTATATGGTATAACGTTATAACGTAATAAGAAATATGGTATAACGTTATAACGAAATACGTTATATGGTATAACGTTATAACGTAATACGTTATATGGTATAACGTTATATCGTAATACGTTATATAACATAACGTTATATGGTATAACGTAATAGCGTAATACGTTATATGGTATAACGTAATAGCGTAATACGATATATGGTATAACGTTATAACGTTATACGTTATATGGTATAACGTTATAACGTTATAATACTTTATATGGTGTAACGTTATAGCGTAATACGTTATACGGTATAACGTTATAACGTATTACGTTATATGGTATAACGTTATAACGTAATACGTTATATGGTATAACGTTATAACGTAATACATTATATAACATAACGTTATAGGATATAACGTAATAGCGTAATACGTTATATGGTATAACGTTATTACATATTACGTTATATGATATAAAGTTATAGCGTAATACGTTATACGGTATAACGATATAATGTAATACATTATATAACATAACGTTATGTGGTATAACGTTATAGCGTAATACGTTATACGGTATAACGATATAGCGTAATACGTTATATGGTATAACGTTATAACGTTATACGTTATATAACATAACGTTATATGGTATAAGGAAATAGCGTAATACGTTATATGGTATAACGTTATAACGTAATACGTTATATGGTATAACGATATAACGTAATACGTTATATGGTATAACGTTATAACGTAATACGTTATATGGTATAACGTTATAATGTAATACGTTATATGGTATAACGTTAAAACGTATTACGTTATATGGTATAACGTTATAACGTTATACGTTATATAACATAACGTTATATGGTATAACGTAATAGCGTAATACGTTATTCGGTATAACGTCATAACGTATTACGTTATATGGTATAACGTTTTAACGTAATAAGTTATATAACATAACGTTATATGGTATAACGTTATAGCATAACACGTTTATACGGTATAACTTTATAACGTATTACGTTATATGGTATAACGTTATAACGTAATACGTTATATGGTATAACGGTACAACGTAATACGTTATATGGTATAACGTAATAGCGAAATTCGTTATTCGGTATAACGTTATAACGTATTACGTTATATGGTATAACGTTATATCGTAATACGTTATATAACTTAACGTTATATGGTATAACGTTATAGCGTAATACGTTATACGGTATAACGTAATAGCGTAATACGTTATATGGTATAAAGTTATCGCGTAATACGTTATACGGTATAATGATTTAACGTAATACATTATATAACATAACGTTATATGGTATAACGTTATAACGTTATAATACTTTATACGGTATAACGTTATAACGCATTACGTTATATGGTATAATCTTATAACGTAATACGTAATATGGTATGACGTTATAACGTAATACGTTATATAACATAACGTTATATGGTATAACGTAATAGCGTAATACGTTATTCGGTATAACGTTATAACGTATTACGTTATATGGTATAACGTTATAACGTATTACGTTATATGGTATAACGTTATAACGTAATACGTTATATAATATAACGTTATATGGTATAACGTTATAGCGTAATACGTTATACGGTATAACGTTATAACGTATTACGTTATATGGTATAACGTTATAACGTATTACGTTATATGGTATAACGTTATAACGTATTACGTTATATGGTATAACGTTATAGCGTAATACGTTATATGGTATAACGTTATAACGTAATACGTTATATAACATAACGTTATATGGTATAACGTAATAGCGTAATACGTTATTCGGTATAACGTTATAACGTATTACGTTATATGGTATAACGTTATAACGTAATAAGTTATATAACCTAACGTTATATGGTATAACGATATAGCGTAATACGTTTATACGGTAAAACGTTATAACGTATTACGTTATATGGTATAGCGTTATAACGTATTACGTTATATGGTATAACGTTATAACGTAATACGTTATATGGTATAACGTTATAACGTAATACGTTATATAACATAACGTTATATTGTATAACGTAATAGCGTAATACGTTATTCGGTATAACGTTATAACGTATTACGTTATATGGTATAACGTTATAACGTAATAAGTTATATAACCTAACGTTATACGGTATAACGATATAGCGTAATACGTTTATACGGTAAAACGTTATAACGTATTACGTTATATGGTATAACGTTATAACGTAATACGTTATATAACATAACGTTATATGGTATAAAGTTATAGCGTAATACGTTATACGGTATAACGATATAACGTAATACGTTATATAACATAACGTTATAGGATATAACGTAATAGCGTAATACGTTATATGGTATAACGTAATAGCGTAATACGTTATATGGTGTAACGTTATAACGTAACACGTTATATGGTATAACGTTATAACGTAATTAGATATATGGTATAACGTTATAACGAAATACGTTATATGGTATAACGTTATAACGTAATACGTTATATGGTATAACGTTATATCGTAATACGTTATATAACATAACGTTATATGGGATAACGTAATAGCGTAATACGTTATATGGTATAACGTAATAGCGTAATACGTTATATGGTATAACGTTATAACGTAATACGTTATATGGTATAACGTTATAACGTAATACGTTATATGGTATAACGTTATAACGTAATACATTATATAACATAACGTTATATGGTATAACGTTATAGCGTAATACGTTATACGGTATAACGTTATAACGTAATACGTTATATGGTATAACGATATAACGTAATACGTTATATGGTATAACGTTATAACGTAATACGTTATATAACATAACGTTATATGGTATAACGTAATAGCGTAATACGTTATTCGGTATAACGTCATAACGTATTACGTTATATGGTATAACGTTATAACGTAATAAGTTATATAACATAACGTTATATGGTATAACGTTATAGCATAACACGTTTATACGGTATAACTTTATAACGTATTACGTTATATGGTATAACGTTATAACGTAATACGTTATATGGTATAACGATATAACGTAATACGTTATATGGTATAACGTAATAGCGTAATTCGTTATTCGGTATAACGTTATAACGTATTACGTTATATGGTATAACGTTATAACGTAATACGTTATATGGTATAACGTTATAATGTTATACGTTATATAACATAACGTTATATGGTATAACGTTATAACGTTATAATACTTTATACGGTATAACGTTATAACGCATTACGTTATATGGTATAATCTTATAACGTAATACGTAATATGGTATGACGTTATAACGTAATACGTTATATAACATAACGTTATATTGTATAACGTTATAGCGTAATACGTTATACGGTATAACGATATAACGTAATACGTTATATGGTATAACGTTATAACGTTATACGTTATATAACATAACGTTATATGGTATAACATAATAGCGTAATACGTTATATGGTATAACGTTATAACGTAATACGTTATATGGTATAACGTTATAACGTAATACGTTATATGGTATAACGTTATAACGTAATACATTATATAACATAACGTTATATGGTATAACGTTATAGCGTAATACG
This sequence comes from Bombus huntii, assembly GCF_024542735.1. Classification (NCBI taxonomy): domain Eukaryota; kingdom Metazoa; phylum Arthropoda; class Insecta; order Hymenoptera; family Apidae; genus Bombus; species Bombus huntii. Next base: position 8,594,961 of record NC_066250.1, on the reverse strand, counting down.
TTATATGGTATAACGTTATAACGTAATACGTTATATGGTATAACGTTATAACGTAATACGTTATATGGTATAACGTTATAACGTAATACATTATATAACATAACGTTATATGGTATAACGTTATAGCGTAATACGTTATACGGTATAACGTTATAACGTAATACGTTATACGGTATAACGATATAACGTAATACGTTATATGGTATAACGTTATAACGTATTACGTTATATGGTATAACGTTATAACGTAATACGTTATATAACATAACGTTATATGGTATAACGTAATAGCGTAATACGTTATTCGGTATAACGTCATAACGTATTACGTTATATGGTATAACGTTATAACGTAATACGTTATATGGTATAAGGTTATAACGTAATACGTTAAGTGGTATAACGTTATAACGTAATACGTTATATGGTATAACGTTATATCGTAATACGTTATATAACATAACGTTATATGGGATAACGTAATAGCGTAATACGTTATATGGTATAACGTAATAGCGTAATACGTTATATGGTATAACGTTATAACGTAATACGTTATATGGTATAACGTTATAACGTAATACGTTATATGGTATAACGTTATAACGTAATACATTATATAACATAACGTTATATGGTATAACGTTATAGCGTAATACGTTATACGGTATAACGTTATAACGTAATACGTTATATGGTATAACGATATAACGTAATACGTTATATGGTATAACGTTATAACGTATTACGTTATATAACATATCGTTATAGGATATAACGTAATAGCGTAATACGTTATATGGTATAACGTTATTACGTATTACGTTATATGGTATAAAGTTATAGCGTAATACGTTATACGGTATAACGATATAATGTAATACATTATATAACATAACGTTATATTGTATAACGTTATAGCGTAATACGTTATACGGTATAACGATATAACGTAATACGTTATATGGTATAACGTTATAACGTTATACGTTATATAACATAACGTTATATGGTATAACATAATAGCGTAATACGTTATATGGTATAACGTTATAACGTAATACGTTATATGGTATAACGTTATAACGTAATACGTTATATGGTATAACGTTATAACGTAATACATTATATAACATAACGTTATATGGTATAACGTTATAGCGTAATACGTTATACGGTATAACGTTATAACGTAATACGTTATACGGTATAACGATATAACGTAATACGTTATATGGTATAACGTTATAACGTATTACGTTATATGGTATAACGTTATAACGTAATACGTTATATAACATAACGTTATATGGTATAACGTAATAGCGTAATACGTTATTCGGTATAACGTCATAACGTATTACGTTATATGGTATAACGTTATAACGTAATACGTTATGTGGTATAACGTTATAACGTAATACGTTATATGGTATAACGTTATAACGTAATACATTATATAACATAACGTTATAGGATATAACGTAATAGCGTAATACGTTATATGGTATAACGTTATTACATATTACGTTATATGATATAAAGTTATAGCGTAATACGTTATACGGTATAACGATATAATGTAATACATTATATAACACAACGTTATATGGTATAACGTTATAGCGTAATACGTTATACGGTATAACGATATAACGTAATACGTTATATGGTATAACGTTATAACGTTATACGTTATATAACATAACGTTATATGGTATAACGTAATAGCGTAATACGTTATATGGTGTAACGTTATAACGTAACACGTTATATGGTATAACGTTATAACGTAATAAGAAATATGGTATAACGTTATAACGAAATACGTTATATGGTATAACGTTATAACGTAATACGTTATATGGTATAACGTTATATCGTAATACGTTATATAACATAACGTTATATGGTATAACGTAATAGCGTAATACGTTATATGGTATAACGTAATAGCGTAATACGATATATGGTATAACGTTATAACGTTATACGTTATATGGTATAACGTTATAACGTTATAATACTTTATATGGTGTAACGTTATAGCGTAATACGTTATACGGTATAACGTTATAACGTATTACGTTATATGGTATAACGTTATAACGTAATACGTTATATGGTATAACGTTATAACGTAATACATTATATAACATAACGTTATAGGATATAACGTAATAGCGTAATACGTTATATGGTATAACGTTATTACATATTACGTTATATGATATAAAGTTATAGCGTAATACGTTATACGGTATAACGATATAATGTAATACATTATATAACATAACGTTATGTGGTATAACGTTATAGCGTAATACGTTATACGGTATAACGATATAGCGTAATACGTTATATGGTATAACGTTATAACGTTATACGTTATATAACATAACGTTATATGGTATAAGGAAATAGCGTAATACGTTATATGGTATAACGTTATAACGTAATACGTTATATGGTATAACGATATAACGTAATACGTTATATGGTATAACGTTATAACGTAATACGTTATATGGTATAACGTTATAATGTAATACGTTATATGGTATAACGTTAAAACGTATTACGTTATATGGTATAACGTTATAACGTTATACGTTATATAACATAACGTTATATGGTATAACGTAATAGCGTAATACGTTATTCGGTATAACGTCATAACGTATTACGTTATATGGTATAACGTTTTAACGTAATAAGTTATATAACATAACGTTATATGGTATAACGTTATAGCATAACACGTTTATACGGTATAACTTTATAACGTATTACGTTATATGGTATAACGTTATAACGTAATACGTTATATGGTATAACGGTACAACGTAATACGTTATATGGTATAACGTAATAGCGAAATTCGTTATTCGGTATAACGTTATAACGTATTACGTTATATGGTATAACGTTATATCGTAATACGTTATATAACTTAACGTTATATGGTATAACGTTATAGCGTAATACGTTATACGGTATAACGTAATAGCGTAATACGTTATATGGTATAAAGTTATCGCGTAATACGTTATACGGTATAATGATTTAACGTAATACATTATATAACATAACGTTATATGGTATAACGTTATAACGTTATAATACTTTATACGGTATAACGTTATAACGCATTACGTTATATGGTATAATCTTATAACGTAATACGTAATATGGTATGACGTTATAACGTAATACGTTATATAACATAACGTTATATGGTATAACGTAATAGCGTAATACGTTATTCGGTATAACGTTATAACGTATTACGTTATATGGTATAACGTTATAACGTATTACGTTATATGGTATAACGTTATAACGTAATACGTTATATAATATAACGTTATATGGTATAACGTTATAGCGTAATACGTTATACGGTATAACGTTATAACGTATTACGTTATATGGTATAACGTTATAACGTATTACGTTATATGGTATAACGTTATAACGTAATACGTTATATGGTATAACGTTATAACGTAATACGTTATATAACATAACGTTATATGGTATAACGTAATAGCGTAATACGTTATTCGGTATAACGTTATAACGTATTACGTTATATGGTATAACGTTATAACGTATTACGTTATATGGTATAACGTTATAACGTAATACGTTATATAACATAACGTTATATGGTATAACGTAATAGCGTAATACGTTATTCGGTATAACGTTATAACGTATTAGGTTATATGGTATAAAGTTATAACGTAATAAGTTATATAACCTAACGTTATATGGTATAACGATATAGCGTAATACGTTTATACGGTAAAACGTTATAACGTATTACGTTATATGGTATAACGTTATAACGTAATACGTTATATGGTATAAGGTTATAACGTAATACGTTAAGTGGTATAACGTTATAACGTAATACGTTATATAACATAACGTTATAGGATATAACGTAATAGCGTAATACGTTATATGGTATAACGTTATTACGTATTACGTTATATGGTATAAAGTTATAGCGTAATACGATATACGGTATAACGATATAATGTAATACATTATATAACATAACGTTATATGGTATAACGTTATAGCGTAATACGTTATACGGTATAACGATATAACGTAATACGTTATATGGTATAACGTTATAACGTTATACGTTATATAACATAACGTTATATGGTATAACATAATAGCGTAATACGTTATATGGTATAACGTTATAGCGTAATACGTTATATGGTACAACGCTATAGCGTAATACGTTATATAACATAACGTTATATGGTATAACGTTATAACGTAATACGTTATATAACTTAACGTTATATGGTATAACGTTATAGCGTAATACGTTATACGGTATAACGTAATAGCGTAATACGTTATATGGTATAAAGTTATACCGTAATACGTTATACGGTATAATGATTTAACGTAATACATTATATAACATAACGTTATATGGTATAACGTTATAGCGTAATACGTTATATAACATAACGTTATATGGTATAACGTAATAGCGTAATACGTTATATGGTATAACGTTATAACGTATTACGTTATATGTTATAACGTTATAACGTTATACGTTATATAACATAACGTTATATGGTATAAGGCAATAGCGTAATACGTTATATGGTATAACGTTATAGCGTAATACGTTATATGGTATAATGTTATAACGTAATACGATATATGGTATAACGTTATAACGTTATACGTTATATGGTATAATGTTATAACGTAATACGATATATGGTATAACGTTATAACGTTATACGTTATATGGTATAACGTTATAACGTTATACGTTATATAACATAACGTTATATGGTATAACGTTATAACGTTATAATACTTTTTACGGTATAACGTTATAACGCATTACGTTATATGGTATAACCTTATAACGTAATACGTTATATAACATAACGTTATATGGTATAACGTAATAGCGTAATACGTTATTCGGTATAACGTTATAACGTATTACGTTATATGGTATAACGTTATAACGTAATAAGTTATATAACCTAACGTTATATGGTATAACGATATAGCGTAATACGTTTATTCGGTAAAACGTTATAACGTATTACGTTATATGGTATAATGTTATAACGTAATACGTTATATGGTATAAGGTTATAACGTTATACGTTAAGTGGTATAACGTTATAACGTAATACGTTATATAACATAACGTTATAGGATATAACGTAATAGCGTAATACGTTATATGGTATAACGTTATTACGTATTACGTTATATGGTATAAAGTTATAGCGTAATACGTTATACGGTATAACGATATAATGTAATACATTATATAACATAACGTTATATGGTATAACGTTATAGCGTAATACGTTATACGGTATAACGATATATCGTAATACGTTATATGGTATAACGTTATAACGTTATACGTTATATAACATAACGTTATATGGTATAACATAATAGCGTAATACGTTATATGGTACAACGCTATAACGTAATAAGTTATATAACATAACGTTATATGGTATAACGTTATAACGTAATACGTTATATGGCATAACGTTATAACGTAATACATTATATAACATAAGGTTATATGGTATAACGTTATAGCGTAATACGTTATACGGTATAACGTTATAACGTAATACGTTATATGGTATAACGATATAACGTAATACGTTATATGGTATACGTTATAACGTAATACGTTATATGGTATAACGTTATAACGTAATACGTTATATGGTATAACGTTATAACGTAATACGTTATATGGTATAACGTTATAACGTAATACGTTATATGGTATAACGTTATAATGTAATACGTTATATGGTATAACGTTATATCGTAATACGTTATATAACATAACGTTATATGGTATAACGTTATAGCATAATACGTTTATACGGTATAACTTTATAACGTATTACGTTATATGGTATAACGTTATATCGTAATACGTTATATAACATAACGTTATATGGTATAACGTAATAGCGTAATACGTTATATGGTATAACGTTATAATGTAATACGTTATATGGTATAACGTTATAACGTATTACGTTATATGGTATAACGTTATAACGTAATACGTTATATGGTATAACGTTATAATGTAATACGTTATATGGTATAACGTTATAACGTATTACGTTATATGGTATAACGTTATAATGTAATACGTTATATAACATAACGTTATATGGTATAACGTAATATCGTAATACGTTATTCGGTATAACGTCATAACGTATTACGTTATATGGTATAACGTTATAACGTAATAAGTTATATAACATAACGTTAGAGGGTATAACGTAATAGCGTAATATGTTATATGGTATAACGTTATAACGTATTACGTTATATGGTATAAAGTTATAGCGTAATACGTTATACGGTATAACGATATAACGTAATACATTATATGACATAACGTTATATGGTATAACGTTATAGCGTAATACGTTATATAACATAACGTTATATGGTATAACGTAATAGCGTAATACGTTATATGGTATAACGTTATAACGTTATACGTTATATAACATAATGTTATAATACTTTATACGGTATAACGTTATAACGCATTACGTTATATGGTATAACCTTATAACGTACTACGTAATATGGTATGACGTTATAACGTAATACGTTAAATGGTATAACGCTATAACGTAATACGATATATGGTATAACGTTATAACGTAATACGTTATATAACATAACGTTATATGGTATAACGTAATAGCGTAATACGTTATTCGGTATAACGTTATAACGTATTACGTTATATGGTATAACGTTATAACGTATTACGTTATATGGTATAACGTTATAACGTAATACGTTATATAACATAACGTTATATGGTATAACGTAATAGCGTAATACGTTATTCGGTATAACGTTATAACGTATTAGGTTATATGGTATAACGTTATAACGTAATAAGTTATATAACCTAACGTTATATGGTATAACGATATAGCGTAATACGTTTATACGGTAAAACGTTATAACGTATTACGTTATATGGTATAACGTTATAACGTAATACGTTATATGGTATATGGTTATAACGTAATACGTTAAGTGGTATAACGTTATAACGTAATACGTTATATAACATAACGTTATAGGATATAACGTAATAGCGTAATACGTTGTATGGTATAACGTTATTACGTATTACGTTATATGGTATAAAGTTATAGCGTAATACGATATACGGTATAACGATATAATGTAATACATTATATAACATAACGTTATATGGTATAACGTTATAGCGTAATACGTTATACGGTATAACGATATAACGTAATACGTTATATGGTATAACGTTATAACGTTATACGTTATATAACATAACGTTATATGGTATAACATAATAGCGTAATACGTTATATGGTATAACGTTATAGCGTAATACGTTATATGGTACAACGCTATAGCGTAATACGTTATATAACATAACGTTATATGGTATAAAGTTATAACGTAATACGTTATATAACATAACGTTATATGGTATAACGTTATAGCGTAATACGTTATACGGTATAACGTAATAGCGTAATACGTTATATGGTATAAAGTTATACCGTAATACGTTATACGGTATAATGATTTAACGTAATACATTATATAACATAACGTTATATGGTATAACGTCATAGCGTAATACGTTATATGGTATAACGTTATAGCGTAATACGTTATATGGTATAACGTTATAACGTAATACATTATATAGCATAACGTTATATGGTATAACGTTATAGCGTAATGCGTTATACGGTATAACGATATAACGTAATACGATATATGGTATAACGTTATAACGTAATACGTTATATGGTATAGAGTTATAAGGTAATACGTTATATGGTATAACGTTATAACGTATTACGTTATATGGTATAACGTTATAACGTTATACGTTATATAACGTAACGTTATATGGTATAACGTTATAACGTAAAACGATATATGGTATAACGTTATAACGTAATACGTTATATGGTATAACGTTATAACGTAATACATTATATAACATAACGTTATATGGTATAACGTTATAGCGTAATACGTTATACGGTATAACGTTATAACGTAATACGTTATATGGTATAACGATATAACGTAATACGTTATATGGTATAACGATATAACGTAATACGTTATATGGTATGACGTAATAGCGTAATTCGTTATTCGGTATAACGTTATAACGTATTACGTTATATGGTATAAAGTTATAACGTAGTACGTTATATGGTATAACGTTATAACGTAATACGTTATATAACATAACGTTAGAGGGTATAACGTAATAGCGTAATATGTTATATGGTATAACGTCATAACGTATTACGTTATATGGTATAAAGTTATAGCGTAATACGTTATACGGTATAACGATATAACGTAATACATTATATAACATAACGTTATATGGTATAACGTTATAGCGTAATACGTTATACGGTATATCGATATAACGTAATAAGGTTATATGGTATAACGTTATAGCGTTATACGTTATATAACATAACGTTATATGGTATAACGTAATGGCGTAATACGTTATATGGTATAACGTTATAGCGTAATACGTTATATGGTACAACGCTATAACGTAATACGTTATATAACATAACGTTATATGGTATAACGATATAACGTAATACGTTATATGGCATAACGGTATAACGTAATACGTTATATGGTATAACGTTATAACGTAATACGTTATATGGTATAACGTTATATCGTAATACGTTATATAACTTAACGTTATATGGTATAACGTTATAGCGTAATACGTTATACGGTATAACGTAATAGCGTAATACGTTATATGGTATAAAGTTATAGCGTAATACGTTATACGGTATAATGATTTAACGTAATACATTATATAACATAACGTAATGTGGTATAACGTCATAGCGTAATACGTTAAATACATAACGTTATATGGTATAAGGTAATAGCGTAATACGTTATATAACATAACGTTATATGGTATAACGTAATAGCGTAATACGTTATTCGGTATAACGTTATAACGTATTACGTTATATGGTATAACGTTATAACGTAATAAGTTATATAACCTAACGTTATATGGTATAACGATATAGCGTAATACGTTTATACGGTAAAACGTTATAACGTATTACGTTATATGGTATAACGTTATAACGTAATACGTTATATGGTATAAGGTTATAACGTAATACGTTAAGTGGTATAACGTTATAACGTAATACGTTATATAACATAACGTTATATGGTATAACGTTATAGCGTAATATGTTATACGGTATAACGATATAGCGTAATACGTTATTCGGTATAACGTTATAACGTATTACGTTATATGGTATAACGTTATAACGTAATAAGTTATATAACCTAACGTTATATGGTATAACGATATAGCGTAATACGTTTATACGGTAAAACGTTATAACGTATTACGTTATATGGTATAACGTTATAACGTAATACGTTATATGGTATAAGGTTATAACGTAATACGTTAAGTGGTATAACGTTATAACGTAATACATTATATAACATAACGTTATATGGTATAACGTTATAACGTTATACGTTATATAACATAACGTTATATGGTATAACATAATAGCGTAATACGTTATATGGTACAACGCTATAACGTAATAAGTTATATAACATAACGTTATATGGTATAAGGTAATAGCGTAATACGTTATATTGTGTAACGTTATAACGTAACACGTTATATGGTATAACGTTAGAACGTAATACATTATATAACATAACGTTATATGGTATAACGTTATAGCGTAATACGTTATATGGTATAACGTTATAGCGTAATACGTTATATGGTATAACGTTATAACGTAATACATTATATAGCATAACGTTATATGGTATAACGTTATAGCGTAATGCGTTATACGGTATAACGATATAACGTAATACGATATATGGTATAACGTTATAACGTAATACGTTATATGGTATAGAGTTATAAGGTAATACGTTATATGGTATAACGTTATAACGTATTACGTTATATGGTATAACGTTATAACGTAATACGTTATATGGTATAACGTTATATCGTAATACGTTATATAACTTAACGTTATATGGTATAACGTTATAGCGTAATACGTTATACGGTATAACGTAATAGCGTAATACGTTATAAGGTATAACGTTATAGCGTAATACGTTATAAGGTATAATGTTATAACGTAATACGAAATATGGTATAACGTTATAACGTTATACGTTATATGGTATAATGTTATAACGTAATACGATATATGGTATAACGTTATATCGTTATACGTTATATGGTATAACGTTATAACGTTATACGTTATATAACATAACGTTATAATACTTTATACGGTATAACGTTATAACGCATTACGTTATATGGTATAACCTTATAACGTAATACGTAATATGGTATGACGTTATAACGTAATACGTTAAATGGTATAACGTTATAACGTAATACGATATATGGTATAACGTTATAACGTAATACGTTATATAACATAACGTTATATGGTATAACGTAATAGCGTAATACGTTATTCGGTATAACGTTATAATGTATTACGTTATATGGTATAACGTTATAACGTATTACGTTATATGGTATAACGTTATAACGTAATACGTTATATAACATAACGTTATATGGTATAACGTAATAGCGTAATACGTTATTCGGTATAACGTTATAACGTATTAGGTTATATGGTATAAAGTTATAACGTAATAAGTTATATAACCTAACGTTATATGGTATAACGATATAGCGTAATACGTTTATACGGTAAAACGTTATAACGTATTACGTTATATGGTATAACGTTATAACGTAATACGTTATATGGTATAAGGTTATAACGTTATACGTTATATAACATAACGTTATATGGTATAACATAATAGCGTAATACGTTATATGGTATAACGTTATAGCGTAATACGTTATATGGTACAACGCTATAGCGTAATACGTTATACGGTATAACGATATAACGTAATACGTTATATGGTATAACGTTATAACGTAATACGTTATATAACATAACGTTATAGGATATAACGTAATAGCGTAATACGTTATATGGTATAACGTTATTACGTATTACGTTATATGGTATAAAGTTATAGCGTAATAAGATATACGGTATAACGATATAATGTAATACATTATATAACATAACGTTATATGGTATAACGTAATAGCGTAATACGTTATTCGGTATAACGTTATAACGTATTAGGTTATATGGTATAAAGTTATAACGTAATAAGTTATATAACCTAACGTTATATGGTATAACGATATAGCGTAATACGTTTATACGGTAAAACGTTATAACGTATTACGTTATATGGTATAACGTTATAACGTAATACGTTATATGGTATAAGGTTATAACGTTATACGTTATATAACATAACGTTATATGGTATAACATAATAGCGTAATACGTTATATGGTATAACGTTATAGCGTAATACGTTATATGGTACAACGCTATAGCGTAATACGTTATACGGTATAACGATATAACGTAATACGTTATATGGTATAACGTTATAACGTAATACGTTATATAACATAACGTTATAGGATATAACGTAATAGCGTAATACGTTATATGGTATAACGTTATTACGTATTACGTTATATGGTATAAAGTTATAGCGTAATAAGATATACGGTATAACGATATAATGTAATACATTATATAACATAACGTTATATGGTATAACGTTATAGCGTAATACGTTATACGGTATAACGATATAACGTAATACGTTATATGGTATAACGTTATAACGTTATACGTTATATAACATAACGTTATATGGTATAACATAATAGCGTAATACGTTATATGGTATAACGTTATAGCGTAATACGTTATATGGTACAACGCTATAGCGTAATACGTTATATAACATAACGTTATATGGTATAACGTTATAACGTAATACGTTATATAACTTAACGTTATATGGTATAACGTTATAGCGTAATACGTTATACGGTATAACGTAATAGCGTAATACGTTATATGGTATAAAGTTATACCGTAATACGTTATACGGTATAATGATTTAACGTAATACATTATATAACATAACGTTATATGGTATAACGTTATAGCGTAATACGTTATATAACATAACGTTATATGGTATAACGTAATAGCGTAATACGTTATATGGTATAACGTTATAACGTATTACGTTATATGTTATAACGTTATAACGTTATACGTTATATAACATAACGTTATATGGTATAAGGCAATAGCGTAATACGTTATATGGTATAACGTTATAGCGTAATACGTTATATGGTATAATGTTATAACGTAATACGATATATGGTATAACGTTATAACGTTATACGTTATATGGTATAATGTTATAACGTAATACGATATATGGTATAACGTTATAACGTTATACGTTATATGGTATAACGTTATAACGTTATACGTTATATAACATAACGTTATATGGTATAACGTTATAACGTTATAATACTTTATACGGTATAACGTTATAACGCATTACGTTATATGGTATAACCTTATAACGTAATACGTTATATAACATAACGTTCTATGGTATAACGTAATAGCGTAATACGTTATTCGGTATAACGTAATAGCGTAATACGTTATTCGGTATAACGTTATAACGTATTACGTTATATGGTATAACGTTATAACGTAATACGTTATATGGTATAACGTTATAACGTAATACGTTATATAACATAACGTTATATGGTATAACGTAATAGCGTAATACGTTATTCGGTATAACGTTATAACGTATTACGTTATATGGTATAACGTTATAACGTAATAAGTTATATAACCTAACGTTATATGGTATAACGATATAGCGTAATACGTTTATACGGTAAAACGTTATAACGTATTACGTTATATGGTATAATGTTATAACGTAATACGTTATATGGTATAAGGTTATAACGTTATACGTTAAGTGGTATAACGTTATAACGTAATACGTTATATAACATAACGTTATAGGATATAACGTAATAGCGTAATACGTTATATGGTATAACGTTATTACGTATTACGTTATATGGTATAAAGTTATAGCGTAATACGTTATACGGTATAACGATATAATGTAATACATTATATAACATAACGTTATATGGTATAACGTTATAGCGTAATACGTTATACGGTATAACGATATATCGTAATACGTTATATGGTATAACGTTATAACGTTATACGTTATATAACATAACGTTATATGGTATAACATAATAGCGTAATACGTTATATGGTACAACGCTATAACGTAATAAGTTATATAACATAACGTTATATGGTATAACGTTATAACGTAATACGTTATATGGTATAACGTTATAACGTAATACGTTATATGGTATAACGTTATAACGTAATACGTTATATGGCATAACGTTATAACGTAATACGTTATATAACATAACGTTATATGGTATAACGTAATGGCGTAATACGTTATATGGTATAACGTTATAATGTAATACGTTATATGGTATAACGTTATAACGTATTACGTTATATGGTATAACGTTATAACGTAATACGTTATATGGTATAACGTTATAATGTAATACGTTATATGGTATAACGTTATAACGTATTACGTTATATGGTATAACGTTATAATGTAATACGTTATATAACATAACGTTATATGGTATAACGTAATATCGTAATACGTTATTCGGTATAACGTCATAACGTATTACGTTATATGGTATAACGTTATAACGTAATAAGTTATATAACATAACGTTATATGGTATAACGTTATAGCATAACACGTTTATACGGTATAACTTTATAACGTATTACGTTATATGGTATAACGTTATAACGTAATACGTTATATGGTATAACGATATAACGTAATACGTTATATGGTATAACGTAATAGCGTAATTCGTTATTCGGTATAACGTTATAACGTATTACGTTATATGGTATAACGTTATAACGTAATACGTTATATGGTATAACGTTATAACGTAATACGTTATATAACATAACGTTAGAGGGTATAACGTAATAGCGTAATATGTTATATGGTATAACGTTATAACGTATTACGTTATATGGTATAAAGTTATAGCGTAATACGTTATACGGTATAACGATATAACGTAATACATTATATGACATAACGTTATATGGTATAACGTTATAGCATAACACGTTTATACGGTATAACTTTATAACGTATTACGTTATATGTTATAACGTTATAACGTTATACGTTATATAACATAACGTTATATGGTATAACGTAATAGCGTAATACGTTATACGGTATAACGTAATAGCGTAATACGTTATACGGTATAACGTAATAGCGTAATACGTTATATGGTATAAAGTTATAGCGTAATACGTTATACGGTATAATGATTTAACGTAATACATTATATAACATAACGTTATATGGTATAACGTTATAGCGTAATACGTTATATAACATAACGTTATATGGTATAACGTAATAGCGTAATACGTTATATGGTATAATGTTATAACGTAATACGATATATGGTACAACGTTATATCGTTATACGTTATATGGTATAACGTTATAACGTTATACGTTATATAACATAACGTTATAATACTTTATACGGTATAACGATATAACGCATTACGTTATATGGTATAACCTTATAACGTACTACGTAATATGGTATGACGTTATAACGTAATACGTTAAATGGTATAACGCTATAACGTAATACGATATATGGTATAACGTTATAACGTAATACGTTATATAACATAACGTTATATGGTATAACGTAATAGCGTAATACGTTATTCGGTATAACGTTATAACGTATTACGTTATATGGTATAACGTTATAACGTATTACGTTATATGGTATAACGTTATAACGTAATACGTTATATAACATAACGTTATATGGTATAACGTAATAGCGTAATACGTTATTCGGTATAACGTTATAACGTATTAGGTTATATGGTATAACGTTATAACGTAATAAGTTATATAACCTAACGTTATATGGTATAACGATATAGCGTAATACGTTTATACGGTAAAACGTTATAACGTATTACGTTATATGGTATAACGTTATAACGTAATACGTTATATGGTATAAGGTTATAACGTAATACGTTAAGTGGTATAACGTTATAACGTAATACGTTATATAACATAACGTTATAGGATATAACGTAATAGCGTAATACGTTATATGGTATAACGTTATTACGTATTACGTTATATGGTATAAAGTTATAGCGTAATACGATATACGGTATAACGATATAATGTAATACATTATATAACATAACGTTATATGGTATAACGTTATAGCGTAATACGTTATACGGTATAACGATATAACGTAATACGTTATATGGTATAACGTTATAACGTTATACGTTATATAACATAACGTTATATGGTATAACATAATAGCGTAATACGTTATTCGGTATAACGTTATAACGTATTAGGTTATATGGTATAACGTTATAACGTAATAAGTTATATAACCTAACGTTATATGGTATAACGATATAGCGTAATACGTTTATACGGTAAAACGTTATAACGTATTACGTTATATGGTATAACGTTATAACGTAATACGTTATATGGTATAAGGTTATAACGTAATACGTTAAGTGGTATAACGTTATAACGTAATACGTTATATAACATAACGTTATATGGTATAAAGTTATAACGTAATACGTTATATAACATAACGTTATATGGTATAACGTTATAGCGTAATACGTTATACGGTATAACGATATAACGTAATACGTTATATGGTATAACGTTATAACGTTATACGTTATATAACATAACGTTATATGGTATTACATAATAGCGTAATACGTTATATGGTATAATGTTATAACGTAATACGTTATATGGTATAAGGTTATAACGTTATACGTTAAGTGGTATAACGTTATAACGTAATACGTTATATAACATAACGTTATAGGATATAACGTAATAGCGTAATACGTTATATGGTATAACGTTATTACGTATTACGTTATATGGTATAAAGTTATAGCGTAATACGTTATACGGTATAACGATATAATGTAATACATTATATAACATAACGTTATATGGTATAACGTTATAGCGTAATACGTTATACGGTATAACGATATATCGTAATACGTTATATGGTATAACGTTATAACGTTATACGTTATATAACATAACGTTATATGGTATAACATAATAGCGTAATACGTT
Source organism: Bombus huntii (assembly GCF_024542735.1). Taxonomy (NCBI): domain Eukaryota; kingdom Metazoa; phylum Arthropoda; class Insecta; order Hymenoptera; family Apidae; genus Bombus; species Bombus huntii. Next base: position 8,578,554 of record NC_066250.1, on the reverse strand, counting down.
ATATGGTACAACGCTATAACGTAATAAGTTATATAACATAACGTTATATGGTATAACGTTATAACGTAATACGTTATATGGTATAACGTTATAACGTAATACGTTATATGGTATAACGCTATAACGTAATACGTTATATGGCATAACGTTATAACGTAATACATTATATAACATAAGGTTATATGGTATAACGTTATAGCGTAATACGTTATACGGTATAACGTTATAACGTAATACGTTATATGGTATAACGATATAACGTAATACGTTATATGGTATACGTTATAACGTAATACGTTATATGGTATAACGTTATAACGTAATACGTTATATGGTATAACGTTATAACGTAATACGTTATATGGTATAACGTTATAACGTAATACGTTATATGGTATAACGTTATAATGTAATACGTTATATGGTATAACGTTATATCGTAATACGTTATATAACATAACGTTATATGGTATAACGTTATAGCATAATACGTTTATACGGTATAACTTTATAACGTATTACGTTATATGGTATAACGTTATATCGTAATACGTTATATAACATAACGTTATATGGTATAACGTAATGGCGTAATACGTTATATGGTATAACGTTATAATGTAATACGTTATATGGTATAACGTTATAACGTATTACGTTATATGGCATAACGTTATAACGTAATACGTTATATGGTATAACGTTATAATGTAATACGTTATATGGTATAACGTTATAACGTATTACGTTATATGGTATAACGTTATAATGTAATACGTTATATAACATAACGTTATATGGTATAACGTAATATCGTAATACGTTATTCGGTATAACGTCATAACGTATTACGTTATATGGTATAACGTTATAACGTAATAAGTTATATAACATAACGTTATATGGTATAACGTTATAGCATAACACGTTTATACGGTATAACTTTATAACGTATTACGTTATATGGTATAACGTTATAACGTAATACGTTATATGGTATAACGATATAACGTAATACGTTATATGGTATAACGTAATAGCGTAATTCGTTATTCGGTATAACGTTATAACGTATTACGTTATATGGTATAACGTTATAACGTAATACGTTATATGGTATAACGTTATAACGTAATACGTTATATAACATAACGTTAGAGGGTATAACGTAATAGCGTAATATGTTATATGGTATAACGTTATAACGTATTACGTTATATGGTATAAAGTTATAGCGTAATACGTTATACGGTATAACGATATAACGTAATACATTATATGACATAACGTTATATGGTATAACGTTATAGCATAACACGTTTATACGGTATAACTTTATAACGTATTACGTTATATGTTATAACGTTATAACGTTATACGTTATATAACATAACGTTATATGGTATAACGTAATAGCGTAATACGTTATACGGTATAACGTAATAGCGTAATACGTTATACGGTATAACGTAATAGCGTAATACGTTATATGGTATAAAGTTATAGCGTAATACGTTATACGGTATAATGATTTAACGTAATACATTATATAACATAACGTTATATGGTATAACGTTATAGCGTAATACGTTATATAACATAACGTTATATGGTATAACGTAATAGCGTAATACGTTATATGGTATAATGTTATAACGTAATACGATATATGGTACAACGTTATATCGTTATACGTTATATGGTATAACGTTATAACGTTATACGTTATATAACATAACGTTATAATACTTTATACGGTATAACGATATAACGCATTACGTTATATGGTATAACCTTATAACGTACTACGTAATATGGTATGACGTTATAACGTAATACGTTAAATGGTATAACGCTATAACGTAATACGATATATGGTATAACGTTATAACGTAATACGTTATATAACATAACGTTATATGGTATAACGTAATAGCGTAATACGTTATTCGGTATAACGTTATAACGTATTACGTTATATGGTATAACGTTATAACGTATTACGTTATATGGTATAACGTTATAACGTAATACGTTATATAACATAACGTTATATGGTATAACGTAATAGCGTAATACGTTATTCGGTATAACGTTATAACGTATTAGGTTATATGGTATAACGTTATAACGTAATAAGTTATATAACCTAACGTTATATGGTATAACGATATAGCGTAATACGTTTATACGGTAAAACGTTATAACGTATTACGTTAAATGGTATAACGTTATAACGTAATACGTTATATGGTATAAGGTTATAACGTAATACGTTAAGTGGTATAACGTTATAACGTAATACGTTATATAACATAACGTTATAGGATATAACGTAATAGCGTAATACGTTATATGGTATAACGTTATTACGTATTACGTTATATGGTATAAAGTTATAGCGTAATACGATATACGGTATAACGATATAATGTAATACATTATATAACATAACGTTATATGGTATAACGTTATAGCGTAATACGTTATACGGTATAACGATATAACGTAATACGTTATATGGTATAACGTTATAACGTTATACGTTATATAACATAACGTTATATGGTATAACATAATAGCGTAATACGTTATTCGGTATAACGTTATAACGTATTAGGTTATATGGTATAACGTTATAACGTAATAAGTTATATAACCTAACGTTATATGGTATAACGATATAGCGTAATACGTTTATACGGTAAAACGTTATAACGTATTACGTTATATGGTATAACGTTATAACGTAATACGTTATATGGTATAAGGTTATAACGTAATACGTTAAGTGGTATAACGTTATAACGTAATACGTTATATAACATAACGTTATATGGTATAAAGTTATAACGTAATACGTTATATAACATAACGTTATATGGTATAACGTTATAGCGTAATACGTTATACGGTATAACGATATAACGTAATACGTTATATGGTATAACGTTATAACGTTATACGTTATATAACATAACGTTATATGGTATAACATAATAGCGTAATACGTTATATGGTATAACGTTATAGCGTAATACGTTATATGGTACAACGCTATAGCGTAATACGTTATATAACATAACGTTATATGGTATAAAGTTATAACGTAATACGTTATATAACATAACGTCATATGGTATAACGTTATAGCGTAATACGTTATACGGTATAACGTAATAGCGTAATACGTTATATGGTATAAAGTTATACCGTAATACGTTATACGGTATAATGATTTAACGTAATACATTATATAACATAACGTTATATGGTATAACGTTATAGCGTAATACGTTATATGGTATAACGTTATAGCGTAATACGTTATATGGTATAACGTTATAACGTAATACATTATATAGCATAACGTTATATGGTATAACGTTATAGCGTAATGCGTTATACGGTATAACGATATAACGTAATACGATATATGGTATAACGTTATAACGTAATACGTTATATGGTATAGAGTTATAAGGTAATACGTTATATGGTATAACGTTATAACGTATTACGTTATATGGTATAACGTTATAACGTTATACGTTATATAACATAACGTTATATGGTATAACGTTATAACGTAAAACGATATATGGTATAACGTTATAACGTAATACGTTATATGGTATAACGTTATAACGTAATACATTATATAACATAACGTTATATGGTATAACGTTATAGCGTAATACGTTATACGGTATAACGTTATAACGTAATACGTTATATGGTATAACGATATAACGTAATACGTTATAACGTAATACGTTATATGGTATAACGTTATAATGTAATACGTTATATGGTATAACGTTATAACGTAACACGTTATATGGTATAACGTTATAACTTAATACGATATATGGTATAACGTTATAACGTAATACGTTTATGGTATAACGATATAACGTAATACGTTATATGGTATAACGATATAACGTAATACGTTATATGGTATAACGTAATAGCGTAATTCGTTATTCGGTATAACGTTATAACGTATTACGTTATATGGTATAAAGTTATAACGTAGTACGTTATATTTTATAACGTTATAACGTAATACGTTATATAACATAACGTTAGAGGGTATAACGTAATAGCGTAATATGTTATATGGTATAACGTCATAACGTATTACGTTATATGGTATAAAGTTATAGCGTAATACGTTATACGGTATAACGATATAACGTAATACATTATATAACATAACGTTATATGGTATAACGTTATAGCGTGATACGTTATACGGTATATCGATATAACGTAATAAGGTTATATGGTATAACGTTATAGCGTTATACGTTATATAACATAACGTTATATGGTATAACGTAATGGCGTAATACGTTATATGGTATAACGTTATAGCGTAATACGTTATATGGTACAACGCTATAACGTAATACGTTATATAACATAACGTTATATGGTATAACGTAATAGCGTAATACGTTATACGGTATAACGTTATAACGTAATACGTTATATGGTATAACGATATAACGTAATACGTTATAAAATAATACGTCATATGGTATAACGTTATAATGTAATACGTTATATGGTATAACGTTATAACGTATTACGTTATATGGTATAACGTCATAACGTAATGCGTTATATAACATAACGTTGTATGGTATAACGTAATAGCGTAATACGTTATTCGGAACAACGTTATAAAGTATTACGTTATATGGTATAACGTTATAACGTAATAAGTTATATAACATAACGTTATATGGTATAAGGTAATAGCGTAATACGTTATATGGTGTAACGTTATAACGTAACACGTTATATGGTATAACGTTAGAACGTAATACATTATATAACATAACGTTATATGGTATAACGTTATAGCGTAATACGTTATATGGTATAACGTTATAGCGTAATACGTTATATGGTATAACGTTATAACGTAATACATTATATGGTATAACGTTATATCGTAATACGTTATATAACTTAACGTTATATGGTATAAAGTTATAGCGTAATACGTTATACGGTATAACGTAATAGCGTAATACGTTATATGGTATAAAGTTATAGCGTAATACGTTATACGGTATAATGATTTAACGTAATACATTATATAACATAACGTTATATGGTATAACGTTATAGCGTAATACGTTATATAACATAACGTTATATGGTATAACGTAATAGCGTAATACGTTATATAACATAACGTTGTATGGTATAACGTAATAGCGTAATACGTTATTCGGTACAACGTTATAAAGTATTACGTTATATGGTTTAACGTTATAACGTAATAAGTTATATAACATAACGTTATATGGTATAAGGTAATAGCGTAATACGTTATATGGTGTAACGTTATAACGTAACACGTTATATGGTATAACGTTAGAACGTAATACATTATATAACATAACGTTATATGGTATAACGTTATAGCGTAATACGTTATATGGTATAACGTTATAGCGTAATACGTTATATGGTATATCGTTATAACGTATTACGTTATATGTTATAACGTTATAACGTTATACGTTATATAACATAACGTTATATGGTATAACGTAATAGCGTAATACGTTATATGGTATAACGTTATAGCGTAATACGTTATAAGGTATAATGTTATAACGTAATACGATATATGGTATAACGTTATAACGTTATACGTTATATGGTATAATGTTATAACGTAATACGATATATGGTATAACGTTATAACGTTATACGTTATATGGTATAACGTTATAACGTTATACGTTATATAACATGACGTTATAATACTTTATACGGTATAACGTTATAACGCATTACGTTATATGGTATAACCTTATAACGTAATACTTAATATGGTATAACGTTATAACGTAATACGTTATATAACATAACGTTATATGGTATAACGTAATAGCGTAATACGTTATTCGGTATAACGATATAATCTAATACGATATATGGTATAACGTTATAACGTAATACGTTATATGGTATAGAGTTATAAGGTAATACGTTATATGGTATAACGTTATAACGTATTACGTTATATGGTATAACGTTATAACGTTATACGTTATATAACATAACGTTATATGGTATAACGTAATAACGTAATACGTTATTCGGTACAACGTTATAACGTATTACGTTATATGGTATAACGTTATAACGTAATAAGTTATATAACATAACGTTATATGGTATAACGTTATAACGTAACACGTTATATGGTATAACGTTATAACTTAATGCGATATATGGTATAACGTTATAACGTAATACGTTATATGGTATAACGTTATAACGTAACACGTTATATGGTATAACGTTATATCGTAATACGTTATATAACATAACGTTATATGGTATAACGTAATAGCGTAATACGTTATATGGTGTAACGTTATAACGTAACACGTTATATGGTATAAAGTTATATCGTAATACGTTATATGGTATAACGTTATAACGTAATACATTATATAACATAACGTTATATGGTATAACGTAATAGGGTAATACGTTATATGGTATAACTTTATAGCGTAATACGTTATATGGTACAACGCTATAACGTAATACGTTATATAACATAACGTTATATCGTATAACGTTATAACGTAATACGTTATACGGTATAACGTTATAACGTAATACGTTATATGGTATAACGTTATATCGTAATACGTTATATGGTATAACGTTATAACGTAATACGTTATATGGTATAACGTTATAACGTAATACGTTATATGGTATAACGTTATAACGTAATACGTTATATGGTATAACGTTATAACGTAATACATTATATAACATAACGTTATATGGTATAACGTAATAGGGTAATACGTTATATGGTATAACGTTATAAGGTATTACGTTATATGGTATATCGTTATAACGTAATACGTTATATAACATAACGTTATATGGTATAACGTAATAGCGTAATACGTTATTCGGTATAACGTTATAACGTAATACGTTATATGGTATAACGTTATAACGTAATACGTTATATGGTATAACGTGATATCGTAATACGTTATATAACATAACGTTATATGGTATAACGTAATAGCGTAATACGTTATTCGGTATAACGTTATAACGTAATACGTTATATGGTATAACGTTATAACGTAATACGTTATATGGTATAACGTTATAACGTAATACGTTATATGGTATAACGTGATATCGTAATACGTTATATAACATAACGTTATATGGTATAACGTAATAGCGTAATACGTTATATGGTATAACGTTATAACGTATTACGTTATATGGTATATAGTTATGGCGCAATGCGTTATACGGTGTAACGATATAACGTAATACATTATATAACATAACGTTATATGGTATAACGTTATAGCGTAATACGTTATACGGTATAACGGTATAACGTAATAGGGTTATATGGTATAACGTTATAACGTTATCCGTTATATGACATAACGTTATATGGTATAACGTAATAGGGTAATACGTTATATGGAAATAACGTTATAGCGTAATAAGTTATATGGTACAACGCTATAACGTAATACGTTATATAACATAACGTTATATCGTATAACGTTATAACGTAATACGTTATACGGTATAACGTTATAACGTAATACGTTATACGGTATAACGTTATAACGTAATACGTTATACGGTATAACGTTATAACGTAATACGTTATACGGTATAACGTTATAACGTAATACGTTATACGGTATAACGTTATAACGTAATACGTTATATGGTATAACGTTATAACGTAATACGTTATATGGTATAACGTTATAACGTAATACATTATATAACATAACGTTATATGGTATAACGTTATATTGTAATACGTTATACGGTATAACGTTATAACGTAATACGTTATATGGTATAACGATATAACGTAATACGTTATATGGTATAACGTTATAGCGTAATACGTTATACGGTATAAAGTTATAGCGTAATACGTTATATGGTATAACGTTATAACGTAATACGTTATATAACATAACGTTATATGGTATAACGTAATAGCGTAATACGTTATTCGGTATAACGTTATAACGTATTACGTTATATGGTATAAAGTTATAGCGTAATACGTTATATGGAATAACGATATAACGTAATACGTTATATGGTATAACGTTATAACCTAATACGTTATATGGTATAACGTTATAACGTAATACGTTATATGGTATAACTTTATAAAGTAATACGTTATATGGTATAACGTTATAACGTAATACGTTATATGGTATAACGTTATAACGTAATACGTTATATGGTATAACGTTATACCCTATTACGTTATATGGTATAACGTTATAACGTAATACGATATATGGTATAACGTTATAACGTAATACGTTATATGGTATAACGTTATTACGTAATACGTTAAATGGTATTACGTTATAACGTAATACGATATATGGTATAACGTTACAACGTAATACGATATATGGTATAACGTTATAACGTAATACGTTATATGGTATAACGTTATAACGTAATACGTTATATGGTATAACGTTATAACGTAATACGTTATACGGTATAACGTTATAACGTAATACGTTAAATGGTATAACGTTATAACGTAATACGGTATATGGTATAACGTTATAACGTTATACGTTATATAACATAACGTTATATGGTATAACGTAATAGCGTAACACGTTATATGGTATAACGTTATATGGTATAAAGTTATAGAGTAATACGTTATATGGTATAACGATATAACGTAATACGTTGTATGGTATAACGTTATAACGTAATACGTTATATGGTATAACGTTATAACGTAATACGTTATATGGTATAACGTTATAACGTAATACGTTGTATGGTATAACGTTATAACGTAATACGTTATATAACATATCGTTATATCGTATAACGTTATAACGTATTAGGTTATATGGTATAAAGTTATAACGTAATACGTTAAATGGTATAACAATATAACGTAATTCGTTATATGGTATAACGTAATAGCGTAATACGTTATATGGTATAACGTTGTTACGTAATACGGTATATGGTATAACGTTATTACGTAATACGTTATATGGTATAACGTTATAACGTAATACGGTATATAGTATAACGTTATAACGTAATACGTTATAAGGTATAACGTTATAACGTAATACGTTAAATGGTATAACGTTATAACGTATTACGTTATATAGCATAACGTTATATGGTATAACGTTACAACGTAATACGTTATATGGTATAACGTCATAAAATAATATGTTATATGGTATAACGTTACAACGTAATACGTTATATGGTATAACGTTATATCGTAATACGTTATATAACATAAGGTTATATGTTATAACGTTATAGCGTCATACGTTATATGGTATAACGTTATAACGTATTACGTTATATGGTATAACGTTATAACGTATTACGTAATATGGTATAACGTTATAACGTAATACGTTATATAACATATCGTTATATGGTATAACGTTATAACGTAATACGTTATATGGAATAACGTTATAACGTAATACGTTATATGGTATAACGTTATAACGTAATACGATATATGGTATAACGTTATAACGTAATACGTTATATGGTATAACGCTATAACGTAATACGATATATGGTATAACGTTATAACGTAATACGTTATATGGTATAACGTTATAACGTAATACGATATATGGTATAACGTTATATTGCAATACGCTATATGGTATAACGTTATAACGTTATACGTTATATAACATAACGTTATATGGTATAACGTAATAGCGTAACACGTTATATGGTATAACGTTATATGGTATAAAGTTATAGCGTAATACGTTATATGGTATAACGATATAACGTAATACGTTATACGGTATAACGTTATAACGTAATACGTTATATGGTATAACGTTATATCGTAATACGTTATATGGTATAACGTTATAACGTAATACGTTATATGGTATAACGTTATAACGTAATACGTTATATGGTATAACGTTATAACGTAATACGTTATATGGTATAACGTTATAACGTAATACATTATATAACATAACGTTATATGGTATAACGTAATAGGGTAATAAAGTTATATGGTATAACGTTATAAGGTATTACGTTATATGGTATATCGTTATAACGTAATACGTTATATAACATAACGTTATATGGTATAACGTAATAGCGTAATACGTTATTCGGTATAACGTTATAACGTAATACGTTATGTGGTATAACGTTATAACGTAATACGTTATATGGTATAACGTGATATCGTAATACGTTATATAACATAACGTTATATGGTATAACGTAATAGCGTAATACGTTATTCGGTATAACGTTATAACGTAATACGTTATATGGTATAACGTTATAACGTAATACGTTATATGGTATAACGTTATAACGTAATACGTTATATGGTATAACGTGATATCGTAATACGTTATATAACATAACGTTATATGGTATAACGTAATAGCGTAATACGTTATATGGTATAACGTTATAACGTATTACGTTATATGGTATATAGTTATGGCGCAATGCGTTATACGGTGTAACGATATAACGTAATACATTATATAACATAACGTTATATGGTATAACGTTATAGCGTAATACGTTATACGGTATAACGGTATAACGTAATAGGGTTATATGGTATAACGTTATAACGTTATCCGTTATATGACATAACGTTATATGGTATAACGTAATAGGGTAATACGTTATATGGAAATAACGTTATAGCGTAATAAGTTATATGGTACAACGCTATAACGTAATACGTTATATAACATAACGTTATATCGTATAACGTTATAACGTAATACGTTATACGGTATAACGTTATAACGTAATACGTTATACGGTATAACGTTATAACGTAATACGTTATACGGTATAACGTTATAACGTAATACGTTATACGGTATAACGTTATAACGTAATACGTTATACGGTATAACGTTATAACGTAATACGTTATATGGTATAACGTTATAACGTAATACGTTATATGGTATAACGTTATAACGTAATACATTATATAACATAACGTTATATGGTATAACGTTATATTGTAATACGTTATACGGTATAACGTTATAACGTAATACGTTATATGGTATAACGATATAACGTAATACGTTATATGGTATAACGTTATAGCGTAATACGTTATACGGTATAAAGTTATAGCGTAATACGTTATATGGTATAACGTTATAACGTAATACGTTATATAACATAACGTTATATGGTATAACGTAATAGCGTAATACGTTATTCGGTATAACGTTATAACGTATTACGTTATATGGTATAAAGTTATAGCGTAATACGTTATATGGAATAACGATATAACGTAATACGTTATATGGTATAACGTTATAACCTAATACGTTATATGGTATAACGTTATAACGTAATACGTTATATGGTATAACTTTATAAAGTAATACGTTATATGGTATAACGTTATAACGTAATACGTTATATGGTATAACGTTATAACGTAATACGTTATATGGTATAACGTTATACCCTATTACGTTATATGGTATAACGTTATAACGTAATACGATATATGGTATAACGTTATAACGTAATACGTTATATGGTATAACGTTATTACGTAATACGTGAAATGGTATTACGTTATAACGTAATACGATATATGGTATAACGTTACAACGTAATACGATATATGGTATAACGTTATAACGTAATACGTTATATGGTATAACGTTATAACGTAATACGTTATATGGTATAACGTTATAACGTAATACGTTATACGGTATAACGTTATAACGTAATACGTTAAATGGTATAACGTTATAACGTAATACGGTATATGGTATAACGTTATAACGTTATACGTTATATAACATAACGTTATATGGTATAACGTAATAGCGTAACACGTTATATGGTATAACGTTATATGGTATAAAGTTATAGCGTAATACGTTATATGGTATAACGATATAACGTAATACGTTGTATGGTATAACGTTATAACGTAATACGTTATATGGTATAACGTTATAACGTAATACGTTATATGGTATAACGTTATAACGTAATACGTTGTATGGTATAACGTTATAACGTAATACGTTATATAACATATCGTTATATCGTATAACGTTATAACGTATTAGGTTATATGGTATAAAGTTATAACGTAATACGTTAAATGGTATAACAATATAACGTAATTCGTTATATGGTATAACGTAATAGCGTAATACGTTATATGGTATAACGTTGTTACGTAATACGGTATATGGTATAACGTTATTACGTAATACGTTATATGGTATAACGTTATATCGTAATACGTTATATAACATAAGGTTATATGTTATAACGTTATAGCGTCATACGTTATATGGTATAACGTTATAACGTATTACGTTATATGGTATAACGTTATAACGTATTACGTAATATGGTATAACGTTATAACGTAATACGTTATATAACATATCGTTATATGGTATAACGTTATAACGTAATACGTTATATGGAATAACGTTATAACGTAATACGTTATATGGTATAACGTTATAACGTAATACGATATATGGTATAACGTTATAACGTAATACGTTATATGGTATAACGCTATAACGTAATACGATATATGGTATAACGTTATAACGTAATACGTTATATGGTATAACGTTATAACGTAATACGATATATGGTATAACGTTATATTGCAATACGCTATATGGTATAACGTTATAACGTTATACGTTATATGGTATATCGTTATAACGTAATACGTTATATGGTATAACGTTATAACGTAATACGTTATATGGAATAACGTTATAACGTAATGCGGTATATGGTATAACGTTATAACGTAATACGTTATATGGTATAACGTTACAACGTAATACCTTAAATGATATAACGTTATATCGTAATACGTTATATAACATAAGGTTATATCTTATAACGTTATAGCGTCATACGTTATATGGTATAACGTTATAACGTAATACGTTATATGGCATATCGTTATAACGTAATACGTTATATGGTATATCGTTATAACCTAATACGTTATATGGAATAACGTTATAACGTAATACGGTATATGGTATAACGTTATAACGTATTACGTTATATGGTATAACGTTATAACGTAATACGGTATATGGTATAACGTTATTACGTAATACGTTATATGGTATATCGTTATAACGTAATACGTTATATGGTATAACGTTATAACGTAATACGTTATATGGAATAACGTTATAACGTAATGCGGTATATGGTATAACGTTATAACGTAATACGTTATATGGTATATCGTTATAACGTTATACGTTATATAGTATAACGTTATAATGTTATAACGTAATACGTTATATAGTATAACGTTATAACGTTATAACGTAATACGTTATATAGTATAACGTTATAACGTTATAACGTAATCCGTTATATATTATAACGTTATAACGTATCACGTTATATGGAATAACGTTATAACGTAATACGTTATATAACATATCGTTATATGGTATAACGTTATAACGTAATACGTTATATGGTATAACGTTATAACGTAATACGGTATATGGTATAACGTTATAACGTAATACGTTATAAGGTATAACGTTATAGCGTAATACGTTATATGGTATAACGTTATAACGTATTACGTTATATGGTATAACGTTATTGCGTAATACGTTATATGGTATAACGTTATAACGTAATACGTTATATAACATATCGTTATATGGTATAACGTCATAACGTAATACGTTAAATGGTATAACAATATAACGTAATTCGTTATATGGTATAACGTAATAGCGTAATGCGTTATATGGTATAACGTTATTACGTAATACGGTATATGGTATAACGTTATTACGTAATACGTTATATGGTATATCGTTATAACGTAATACGTTATATGGTATAACTTTATAACGTAATACGTTATATGGAATAACGTTATAACGTAATACGTTATATGGAATAACGTTATAACGTAATGCGGTATATGGTATAACGTTATTGCGTAATACGTTATATGGTATAACGTTATAACGTAATACGTTATATAACATATCGTTATATGGTATAACGTCATAACGTAATACGTTAAATGGTATAACAATATAACGTAATTCGTTATATGGTATAACGTAATAGCGTAATGCGTTATATGGTATAACGTTATAGCGTCATACGTTATATGGTATAACGTTATAACGTATTACGTTATATGGTATAACGTTATAACGTATTACGTAATATGGTATAACGTTATAACGTAATACGTTATATAACATATCGTTATATGGTATAACGTTATAACGTAATACGTTATATGGAATAACGTTATAACGTAATACGTTATATGGTATAACGTTATAACGTAATACGTTATATGGTATAACGTTATAACGTAATACGTTATATGGTATAACGTTATTACGTAATACGTTATATGGTATATCGTTATAACGTAATACGTTATATGGTATAACGTTATAACGTAATACGTTATATGGAATAACGTTATAACGTAATACGTTATATGGAATAACGTTATAACGTAATGCGGTATATGGTATAACGTTATAACGTAATACGTTATAAGGTATAACGTTACAACGTAATACCTTAAATGGTATAACGTTATATCGTAATACGTTATATAACATAAGGTTATATCTTATAACGTTATAGCGTCATACGTTATATGGTATAACGTTATTACGTAATACGTTATATGGTATATCGTTATAACGTAATACGTTATATGGTATAACGTTATAACGTAATACGTTATATGGAATAACGTTATAACGTAATACGTTATATGGAATAACGTTATAACGTAATGCGGTATATGGTATAACGTTATAACGTAATACGTTATAAGGTATAACGTTACAACGTAATACCTTAAATGGTATAACGTTATATCGTAATACGTTATATAACATAAGGTTATATCTTATAACGTTATAGCGTCATACGTTATATGGTATAACGTTATAACGTAATACGTTATATGGCATATCGTTATAACGTAATACGTTATATGGAATAACGTTATAACGTAATACGTTATATGGTATAACGTTATAACGTAATACGTTATATGGTATAACGTTATAACGTAATACGTTATATGGTATAACGTTATTACGTAATACGTTATATGGTATATCGTTATAACGTAATACGTTATATGGTATAACGTTATAACGTAATACGTTATATGGAATAACGTTATAACGTAATACGTTATATGGAATAACGTTATAACGTAATGCGGTATATGGTATAACGTTATAACGTAATACGTTATAAGGTATAACGTTACAACGTAATACCTTAAATGGTATAACGTTATATCGTAATACGTTATATAACATAAGGTTATATCTTATAACGTTATAGCGTCATACGTTATATGGTATAACGTTATAGCGTCATACGTTATATGGTATAACGTTATAACGTATTACGTTATATGGTATAACGTTATAACGTATTACGTAATATGGTATAACGTTATAACGTAATACGTTATATAACATATCGTTATATGGTATAACGTTATAACGTAATACGTTATATGGAATAACGTTATAACGTAATACGTTATATGGTATAACGTTATAACGTAATACGTTATATGGTATAACGTTATAACGTAATACGTTATATGGTATAACGTTATTACGTAATACGTTATATGGTATATCGTTATAACGTAATACGTTATATGGTATAACGTTATAACGTAATACGTTATATGGAATAACGTTATAACGTAATACGTTATATGGAATAACGTTATAACGTAATGCGGTATATGGTATAACGTTATAACGTAATACGTTATAAGGTATAACGTTACAACGTAATACCTTAAATGGTATAACGTTATATCGTAATACGTTATATAACATAAGGTTATATCTTATAACGTTATAGCGTCATACGTTATATGGTATAACGTTATTACGTAATACGTTATATGGTATATCGTTATAACGTAATACGTTATATGGTATAACGTTATAACGTAATACGTTATATGGAATAACGTTATAACGTAATACGTTATATGGAATAACGTTATAACGTAATGCGGTATATGGTATAACGTTATAACGTAATACGTTATAAGGTATAACGTTACAACGTAATACCTTAAATGGTATAACGTTATATCGTAATACGTTATATAACATAAGGTTATATCTTATAACGTTATAGCGTCATACGTTATATGGTATAACGTTATTACGTAATACGTTATATGGTATATCGTTATAACGTAATACGTTATATGGTATAACGTTATAACGTAATACGTTATATGGAATAACGTTATAACGTAATACGTTATATGGAATAACGTTATAACGTAATGCGGTATATGGTATAACGTTATAACGTAATACGTTATAAGGTATAACGTTACAACGTAATACCTTAAATGGTATAACGTTATATCGTAATACGTTATATAACATAAGGTTATATCTTATAACGTTATAGCGTCATACGTTATATGGTATAACGTTATAACGTAATACGTTATATGGCATATCGTTATAACGTAATACGTTATATGGAATAACGTTATAACGTAATACGTTATATGGTATAACGTTATAACGTAATACGTTATATGGTATAACGTTATAACGTAATACGTTATATGGTATAACGTTATTACGTAATACGTTATATGGTATATCGTTATAACGTAATACGTTATATGGTATAACGTTATAACGTAATACGTTATATGGAATAACGTTATAACGTAATACGTTATATGGAATATCGTTATAACGTAATACGTTATATGGTATAACGTTATAACGTAATACGTTATATGGTATATCGTTATAACGTAATACGTTATATGGTATAACGTTATAACGTAATACGTTATATGGAATAACGGTATAACGTAATGCGGTATATGGTATAACGTTATAACGTAATACGTTATATGGTATATCGTTATAACGTTATACGTTATATAGTATAACGTTATAATGTTATAACGTAATACGTTATATAGTATAACGTTATAACGTTATAACGTAATACGTTATATAGTATAACGTTATAACGTTATAACGTAATCCGTTATATATTATAACGTTATAACGTATCACGTTATATGGAATAACGTTATAACGTAATACGTTATATAACATATCGTTATATGGTATAACGTTATAACGTAATACGTTATATGGTATAACGTTATAACGTAATACGGTATATGGTATAACGTTATAACGTAATACGTTATAAGGTATAACGTTATAGCGTAATACGTTATATGGTATAACGTTATAACGTATTACGTTATATGGTATAACGTTATTGCGTAATACGTTATATGGTATAACGTTATAACGTAATACGTTATATAACATATCGTTATATGGTATAACGTCATAACGTAATACGTTAAATGGTATAACAATATAACGTAATTCGTTATATGGTATAACGTAATAGCGTAATGCGTTATATGGTATAACGTTATTACGTAATACGGTATATGGTATAACGTTATTACGTAATACGTTATATGGTATATCGTTATAACGTAATACGTTATATGGTATAACTTTATAACGTAATACGTTATATGGAATAACGTTATAACGTAATACGTTATATGGAATAACGTTATAACGTAATGCGGTATATGGTATAACGTTATTGCGTAATACGTTATATGGTATAACGTTATAACGTAATACGTTATATAACATATCGTTATATGGTATAACGTCATAACGTAATACGTTAAATGGTATAACAATATAACGTAATTCGTTATATGGTATAACGTAATAGCGTAATGCGTTATATGGTATAACGTTATAGCGTCATACGTTATATGGTATAACGTTATAACGTATTACGTTATATGGTATAACGTTATAACGTATTACGTAATATGGTATAACGTTATAACGTAATACGTTATATAACATATCGTTATATGGTATAACGTTATAACGTAATACGTTATATGGAATAACGTTATAACGTAATACGTTATATGGTATAACGCTATAACGTAATACGTTATATGGTATAACGTTATAACGTAATACGTTATATGGTATAACGTTATTACGTAATACGTTATATGGTATATCGTTATAACGTAATACGTTATATGGTATAACGTTATAACGTAATACGTTATATGGAATAACGTTATAACGTAATACGTTATATGGAATAACGTTATAACGTAATGCGGTATATGGTATAACGTTATAACGTAATACGTTATAAGGTATAACGTTACAACGTAATACCTTAAATGGTATAACGTTATATCGTAATACGTTATATAACATAAGGTTATATCTTATAACGTTATAGCGTCATACGTTATATGGTATAACGTTATTACGTAATACGTTATATGGTATATCGTTATAACGTAATACGTTATATGGTATAACGTTATAACGTAATACGTTATATGGAATAACGTTATAACGTAATACGTTATATGGAATAACGTTATAACGTAATGCGGTATATGGTATAACGTTATAACGTAATACGTTATAAGGTATAACGTTACAACGTAATACCTTAAATGGTATAACGTTATATCGTAATACGTTATATAACATAAGGTTATATCTTATAACGTTATAGCGTCATACGTTATATGGTATAACGTTATAACGTAATACGTTATATGGCATATCGTTATAACGTAATACGTTATATGGTATATCCTTATAACCTAATACGTTATATGGAATAACGTTATAACGTAATACGGTATATGGTATAACGTTATAACGTATTACGTTATATGGTATAACGTTATAACGTAATACGTTATATGGTATAACGTTATTACGTAATACGTTATATGGTATATCGTTATAACGTAATACGTTATATGGTATAACGTTATAACGTAATTCGTTATATGGTATAACGTTATAACGTAATACGTTATATGGTATATCGTTATAACGTAATACGTTATATAGTATAACGTTATAACGTTATAACGTAATACGTTATATAGTATAACGTTATAACGTTATAACGTAATCCGTTATATATTATAACGTTATAACGTATCACGTTATATGGAATAACGATATAACGTAATACGTTATATAACATATCGTTATATGGTATAACGTTATAACGTAATACGTTATATAACATAACGTTATATGGTATAACGTTATAACGTAATACGGTATATGGTATAACGTTATAAAGTAATACGTTATATGGTATAGCGTTATAACGTAATACGTTATATGGTATAACGTTATAACGTAATACATTATATGGTATAACGTTATAACGGAATACGTTGTATAACATATCGCTATATGGTATAACGTTATAACATAATACGTTATATAACATATCGTTATATGGTATAATGTCATAACGTAATACGTTAAATGCTATAACAATATGACGTAATTCGTTATATGGTATAACGTAATAGCGTAATACGTTATATGGTATAACGCTTTAACGTATTACGTTATATAACATAACGTTATATGGTATAACGTTACAACGTAATACGTTATATGGTATAACGTTATAACATAATACGTTATATGGTATAACGTTATAACGTAATACGTTATATGGTATATCGTTATAACGTAATACGGTATATGGTATAACGTTATTACGTAATACGTTATATGGTATATCGTTATAACGTAATACGTTATATGGTATAACGTTATAACGTAATACGTTATATGGAATAACGTTATAACGTAATTCGTTAGATGGTATAACATTATAACGTAATTCGTTATATGGTATAACGTTATAAAGTATTACGTAATATGGTATAACGTTATAACGTAATACGTTATGTAACATAACGTTATATGGTGTAACGTTATTACGTAATACGTTATATGGCATATCGTTATAACGTAATACGTTATATGGTATAACGTTATAACGTAATACGTTATATGGAAGAACGTAATAACGTAATACGGTATATGGTATAACGTTATAACGTATTACGTTATATGGTATAACGTTATAACGTAATACGGTATATGGTATAACATTATAACGTAATTCGTTATATGGTATAACGTTATAAAGTATTACGTAATATGGTATAACGTTATAACGTAATACGTTATGTAACATAACGTTATATGGTGTAACGTTATTACGTAATACGTTATATGGCATAACGTTATAACGGAATACGTTGTATAACATATCGCTATATGGTATAACGTTATAACATAATACGTTATATAACATAACGTTATGTGGTATAACGTTATAGCATAATACGTTATATGGTATAACGTTATGGCGTAATACGTTATATGGTATAACGTCATAACGTAATACCTTAAATGGTATAACAATATAACGTAATTCGTTATATGGTATAACGTTATAACGTATTACGTTATATGGTATAACGTTATAACGGAATACGTTATATGGTATAACGTTATAACGTAATACGTTATATAAAATAACGTTATATGGTATAACGTAATAGCGTAATACGTTATATGGTATAACGTTATTACGTAATACGGTATATGGTATAACGTTATAACGTAATACGTTATATAACCTAAGGTTATATGTTATAACGTTATAGTGTCATACGTTATATGGTATAACGTTATAACGTATTACGTTATATGGTATAACGTTATAGTGTCATACGTTATATGGTATAACGTTATTACGTAATACGTTATATGGTATAACGTTATAACATAATACGTTATATGGTATAACGTTATAACGTAATACGTTATATGGTATAACGTTATAACGTATTACGTTATATGGTATAACGTTATAACGTAATACGGTATATGGTATAACATTATAACGTAATTCGTTATATGGTATAACGTTATAAAGTATTACGTAATATGGTATAACGTTATAACGTAATACGTTATGTAACATAACGTTATATGGTGTAACGTTATTACGTAATACGTTATATGGCATATCGTTATAACGTAATACGTTATATGGTATAACGTTATAACGTAATACGTTATATGGAATAACGTAATAACGTAATACGGTATATGGTATAACGTTATAACGTAATACGTTATATGGTATAGAGTTATAACGTAATACGTTATATGGTATAACGTTATAACGTAATACGTTATATAGTATAACGTTATAATGTTATAACGTTATAAGGTAATACGTTATATGGTATAACGTTATAACGTAATACGTTATAAGGTATAACATTATAGCGTAATACGTTATATGGTATGTCGTTATAACGTAATACGTTATATAACATATCGTTATATGGTATAACGTTATAACGTAAGACGGTATATGGTATAACGTTATAACGTAATACGTTATATAACATATCGTTATATGGTATAACGTCATAACGTAATACGTTAAATGGTATAACAATATAACGTAATTCGTTATATGGTATAACGTAATAGCGTAATGCGTTATATGGTATAACGTTATTACGTAATACGTTATATGGTATAACGTTATAACGTAATACGTTATATGGTATAACGTTATAACGTAATACGTTATATGGTATAACGTTATAACGTATTACGTTATATGGTATAACGTTATAACGTAATACGGTATATGGTATAACATTATAACGTAATTCGTTATATGGTATAACGTTATAACGTATTACGTTATATGGTACAACGTTATAACGTAATACGTTATATGGTATAACGTTATAACGTAATACGTTATATAACATATCGTTATATGGTATAATGTTATAACGTAATACGTTATAAGGTATAACATTATAGCGTAATACGTTATATGGTATGTCGTTATAACGTAAGACGTTATATAACATATCGTTATATGGTATAACGTTATAACATAATACGCTATATAACATAACGTTATATGGTATAACGTTATAACGTATTACGTTATATGGTATAACGTTATAACGTAATGCGTTATAAGGTATAACGTTATAACGTATTACGTTATATGGTACAACGTTATAACGTAATACGTTATATGGTATAACGTTATAACGGAATACGTTGTATAACATATCGCTATATGGTATAACGTTATAACATAATACGTTATATAACATAACGTTATGTGGTATAACGTTATAGCATAATACGTTATATGGTATAACGTTATGGCGTAATACGTTATATGGTATAACGTCATAACGTAATACCTTAAATGGTATAACAATATAACGTAATTCGTTATATGGTATAACGTTATAACGTATTACGTTATATGGTATAACGTTATAACGTATTACGTTATATGGTATAACGTTATAACGTATTACGTTATATGGTATAACGTTATAACGTATTACGTTATATGGTACAACGTTATAACGGAATACGTTATATGGTATAACGTTATAACGTAATACGTTATATAAAATAACGTTATATGGTATAACGTAATAGCGTAATACGTTATATGGTATAACGTTATTACGTAATACGGTATATGGTATAACGTCATTACGTAATACGGTATATGGTATAACGTTATTACGTAATACGTTATATGGTATAACGTTATAACGGAATACGTTGTATAACATATCGCTATATGGTATAACGTTATAACATAATACGTTATATAACATAACGTTATGTGGTATAACGTTATAGCATAATACGTTATATGGTATAACGTTATGGCGTAATACGTTATATGGTATAACGTCATAACGTAATACCTTAAATGGTATAACAATATAACGTAATTCGTTATATGGTATAACGTTATAACGTATTACGTTATATGGTATAACGTTATAACGGAATACGTTATATGGTATAACGTTATAACGTAATACGTTATATAAAATAACGTTATATGGTATAACGTTATAGGGTAATACGTTATATGGTATAACGTTATACGTAATACGGTATATGGTATAACGTTATAACGTAATACGTTATATAACCTAAGGTTATATGTTATAACGTTATAGTGTCATACGTTATATGGTATAACGTTATAACGTATTACGTTATATGGTATAACGTTATAGTGTCATACGTTATATGGTATAACGTTATTACGTAATACGTTATATGGTATAACGTTATAACATAATACGTTATATGGTATAACGTTATAACATAATACGTTATATGGTATAACGTTATAACGTAATACGTTATATGGTATAACGTTATAACGTATTACGTTATATGGTATAACGTTATAACGTAATACGGTATATGGTATAACATTATAACGTAATTCGTTATATGGTATAACGTTATAAAGTATTACGTAATATGGTATAACGTTATAACGTAATACGTTATGTAACATAACGTTATATGGTGTAACGTTATTACGTAATACGTTATATGGCATATCGTTATAACGTAATACGTTATATGGTATAACGTTATAACGTAATACGTTATATGGTATAACGTCATTACGTAATACGTTAAATGGTATTACGTTATAACGTAATACGATATATGGTATAACGTTACAACGTAATACGATATATGGTATAACGTTATAACGTAATACGTTATATGGTATAACGTTATAACGTAATACGTTATATGGTATAACGTTATAACGTAATACGTTATACGGTATAACGTTATAACGTAATACGTTAAATGGTATAACGTTATAACGTAATACGGTATATGGTATAACGTTATAACGTTATACGTTATATAACATAACGTTATATGGTATAACGTAATAGCGTAACACGTTATATGGTATAACGTTGTATGGTATAAAGTTATAGCGTAATACGTTATATGGTATAACGATATAACGTAATACGTTGTATGGTATAACGTTATAACGTAATACGTTATATGGTATAACGTTATAACGTAATACGTTATATGGTATAACGTTATAACGTAATACGTTGTATGGTATAACGTTATAACGTAATACGTTATATAACATATCGTTATATCGTATAACGTTATAACGTATTAGGTTATATGGTATAAAGTTATAACGTAATACGTTAAATGGTATAACAATATAACGTAATTCGTTATATGGTATAACGTAATAGCGTAATACGTTATATGGTATAACGTTGTTACGTAATACGGTATATGGTATAACGTTATTACGTAATACGTTATATGGTATAACGTTATAACGTAATACGGTATATAGTATAACGTTATAACGTAATACGTTATAAGGTATAACGTTATAACGTAATACGTTAAATGGTATAACGTTATAACGTATTACGTTATATAACATAACGTTATATGGTATAACGTTACAACGTAATACGTTATATGGTATAACGTCATAAAATAATATGTTATATGGTATAACGTTATAACGTAATACGTTATATGGTATAACGTTATATCGTAATACGTTATATAACATAAGGTTATATGTTATAACGTTATAGCGTCATACGTTATATGGTATAACGTTATAACGTATTACGTTATATGGTATAACGTTATAACGTATTACGTAATATGGTATAACGTTATAACGTAATACGTTATATAACATATCGTTATATGGTATAACGTTATAACGTAATACGTTATATGGAATAACGTTATAACGTAATACGTTATATGGTATAACGTTATAACGTAATACGATATATGGTATAACGTTATAACGTAATACGTTATATGGTATAACGCTATAACGTAATACGATATATGGTATAACGTTATAACGTAATACGTTATATGGTATAACGTTATAACGTAATACGATATATGGTATAACGTTATATTGCAATACGCTATATGGTATAACGTTATAACGTTATACGTTATATAACATAACGTTATATGGTATAACGTAATAGCGTAACACGTTATATGGTATAACGTTATATGGTATAAAGTTATAGCGTAATACGTTATATGGTATAACGATATAGCGTAATACGTTATACGGTATAACGTTATAACGTAATACGTTATATGGTATAACGTTATATCGTAATACGTTATATGGTATAACGTTATAACGTAATACGTTATATGGTATAACGTTATAACGTAATACGTTATATAGTATAACGTTATAATGTTATAACGTTATAATGTAATACGTTATATGGTATAACGTTATAACGTAATACGTTATAAGGTATAACATTATAGCGTAATACGTTATATGGTATGTCGTTATAACGTAATACGTTATATAACATATCGTTATATGGTATAACGTTATAATGTAATACGGTATATGGTATAACGTTATAACCTATTACGTTATATAACATAACGTTATATGGTATAACGTTACAACGTAATACGTTATATGGTATAACGTTATAACGTATTACGTTATATGGTACAACGTTATAACGTTATACGTTATATGGTATAACGTTATAACGTAATACGTTATATAACATATCGTTATATGGTATAACGTTATAACGTAATACGTTATAAGGTATAACATTATAGCGTAATACGTTATATGGTATGTCGTTATAACGTAATACGTTATATAACATATCGTTATATGGTATAACGTTATAACATAATACGTTATATAACATAACGTTATGTGGTATAACGTTATAGCATAATACGTTATATGGTATAACGTTATGGCGTAATACGTTATATGGTATAACGTTATAACGGAATACGTTGTATAACATATCGCTATATGGTATAACGTTATAACATAATACGTTATATAACATAACGTTATGTGGTATAACGTTATAACGTAATACGTTATATGGTATAACGTTATAACGTATTACGTTATATGGTACAACGTTATAACGTAATACGTTATATGGTATAACGTTATAACGGAATACGTTGTATAACATATCGCTATATGGTATAACGTTATAACATAATACGTTATATAACATAACGTTATGTGGTATAACGTTATAGCATAATACGTTATATGGTATAACGTTATGGCGTAATACGTTATATGGTATAACGTCATAACGTAATACCTTAAATGGTATAACAATATAACGTAATTCGTTATATGGTATAACGTTATAACGTATTACGTTATATGGTATAACGTTATAACGGAATACGTTATATGGTATAACGTTATAACGTAATACGTTATATAAAATAACGTTATATGGTATAACGTAATAGCATAATACGTTATATGGTATAACGTTATTACGTAATACGGTATATGGTATAACGTTATTACGTAATACGGTATATGGTATAACGTTATTACGTAATACGTTATATGGTATAACGTTATAACGGAATACGTTGTATAACATATCGCTATATGGTATAACGTTATAACATAATACGTTATATAACATAACGTTATGTGGTATAACGTTATAGCATAATACGTTATATGGTATAACGTTATGGCGTAATACGTTATATGGTATAACGTCATAACGTAATACCTTAAATGGTATAACAATATAACGTAATTCGTTATATGGTATAACGTTATAACGTATTACGTTATATGGTATAACGTTATAACGGAATACGTTATATGGTATAACGTTATAACGTATTACGTTATATGGTATAACGTTATAACGGAATTCGTTATATGGTATAACGTTATAACGTAATACGTTATATAAAATAACGTTATATGGTATAACGTAATAGCGTAATACGTTATATGGTATAACGTTATTACGTAATACGGTATATGGTATAACGTTATAACGTAATACGTTATATAACCTAAGGTTATATGTTATAACGTTATAGTGTCATACGTTATATGGTATAACGTTATAACGTATTACGTTATATGGTATAACGTTATAGGGTAATACGTTATATGGTATAACGTTATAACGTAATACGTTATATGGTATAACGTTATAACGGAATACGTTATATAACATAACGTTATATTGTATAACGTTATGGCGTAATACGTTATATGGTATAACGCTATATCGTAGTACGTTATATGATATAAGGTTATAACGTAATGCGTTATATGGTATAACGTTATAACGTAATACGTTATATGGTATAACGTTATAACGTAATACGTTATATGGTATAACGTCATAACGTAATACGTTAAATGGTATAACAATATAACGCAATTCGTTGTATGGTATAACGTTATAAAGTAATACGTTGTATGGTATAGAGTTATAACGTAATACGTTATATGGTATAACGTTATAACGTAATACGTTATATTGTATAACGTTATAATGTTATAACGTAATACGTTATATAGTATAACGTTATAACGTTATAACTGTCGTGGTGTCGATTTTTATAATCGTAACGGTAATTTACGACTCCCGTTGACGTCTCTCCTAGCGACTGCGTCTCCCCGCGATTTGTCGAACAAACACAATATAATTATCTTTTTCCTCCTTTTTTAAATTCATCTCTGACAAGATTAATTTACTAGGTTTAAATTATTATTTTAATGTATAAAATTCATACATATTTCAACTTTTATGAAATTCGTACATATTCCTTCACGTGATGTCGAGTCGTAGGGATCTTTTAAACCAGTGCTAATGACTGATACTTGGGAAAAATTAAGGAAAGAACAGGGGAACACAACTTGAATAAGGAAATGTCAAAGAAGAACGTGAGATTTCCTTACAATTAAAATAATTTTCACGTACAAACTCCTGCAGCACGATGACTTTACATTCAAATCTTCAAGTCATACGCGAACCATGAAAAAAATGTTTTACCGGAATCCCCGGCGGGAATGAGATTCATCTAATTTCAAACACGCGTCTCTTTGCTTTCTGGGCGATATTAAAAGAATATTTCTCTCGCTGCACGATGAAAAACACGGCACAATTTGTCTAGATTTTCTTTCTCAGCCGTTTAAGAGGAGGATTTTCACGACGTCTCCGTCTTTTTATCCTTTCTCTTTAACTTGCACCACGCCTTATTCTCGTGGCTACCGAGTTTCGCGCTTCAAAAATCCGTCAATTTTTCGTGTCGCCGAACACCTTAGGAGCACGAATAATTGCCGTCTAACGATCGCAATTAATTAGAATTCTTCTCCACAAAATGTGGAAATTTCAGAAAGACAAAGTGAATGATCTTAAAGAAGAAATTTAACTGCTCTTAAAGAGAAAGTTTGACCAATCTGTTCGATTATATCACTAACTCGCCTATTTTACTAGTTATTGCACCATTACAATTGCAATTAATTACAATTTTTAATATGGCAGATGGAAATTTAGGGACGAAACGAATTTTCTTAAAGAGAACATTTTATTTCACTTATTTGAAGGAAAATATTATATTTTATTATTAGACGCAGCAATTTTTGTAACAATTGTAATTAATC
This sequence comes from Bombus huntii, assembly GCF_024542735.1. Classification (NCBI taxonomy): domain Eukaryota; kingdom Metazoa; phylum Arthropoda; class Insecta; order Hymenoptera; family Apidae; genus Bombus; species Bombus huntii. The sequence goes on along the minus strand of NC_066250.1, from coordinate 8,550,120 downwards.
AAAACTTCCAATATGGTTGATACAAATTTTGTAAAGACGAACGATCGATCGATGGACGGACGTTAACGAAAGTTAAACAGCAAAGACAAGGTTTTATTTCATTCATTTTGAAATAAAAAATTTGATGAATTCTTTTGATTATACCATTAATCCTTTACATTCGTCTGGCGCTTCATTGAAGACGTTGATAATATGCAAATTATTATTCATTTACAAATTACAAATCAACGGACTACCATGTTTCTGTAAAATTATAGAATTCTAAAAATTGTTTGTGTACCAGAAGTCTATACATACATTATTCACAAGGGATTTTACATTTATTTCACATGGTTCAGTTCATAAATTGCCAAAGTAGTTATAACTAAAATCAAAATGGCAGAGCCGCTGTTTGAAAGCCAAATTTTTCCGAGAGGTTTTTCCCTCGAAGAAAGTTTTGATTGGGGCGATACGTGTCTCCATGCCTGGCTTCATTAAACCCTCTCGACTGCGAGTTATTAATTTCCTGGATGATGACGACATTTACAAGAACGAGTTTATCAATTCAGTTGGCTCGTAGCGGTTTCAAGGAACTTGGTGGAAGATTTAATTAGTCGCATGTATGTAATTTGCGAGAGATGTAAGGATAAAATAAAAACACTGGATTCTGGATTCGAGAAACTATTCTTAAAAGTAATAATCACAGACTTCTCCAGATTTTTTTTTTGTCAAATTTTTTATTTGTATTTATCTGAAAGAAATGAAGCTTATTAAAATAAGGTAAATAGGAGAAACTTTCATAAACGATATCAACGAGTTCTGCAGCAAAAATTCTACTTAATTCGGCTAATTAAATTTGGATATATTATAATTTTAAAGAATTATTGAGCCATTAAAAGTCAGTACTCAATTTTCTCAATTAATATAGATTTCCGATTTTTATTTTTTAGACGTAACTTATTATAACTTGCTGTATTCATTTCTCAATGATCCTAAACTTACGTAACTTCTACGCATCATTTCACTAGTTAGTTCTTAATAACTTAATAAAAATAAAAAAATGCGAAATGAAATTTTCAGAATCCACGCTGTTCCTGATATCTTTCATCATTCTTAGCACGACGTGCATCACACTCGTCAAGACCATCGAAAATCCAGATCCCAAAAACGAGTATAAATCCTCTGCGCCTTCTACATAATCTTCTCTCAAGTTCTTTGACCACAATTTTCCAGAATTTCCACTGCACGAAAATTTTATGTAAAATTCTACCACCTTGATAATTAGTGGCCTAATTCGTCCATAGTGGATGACTTACGAGTATCTGAGGCAATTTCACCGACGGAGGCGCACATGGCTTACGAGCACTCGTGCGATCGAGGATTGGCACCCAAGGGTGCCACGTGATACGAATGGAAGAACGAGGCTGGGGCCACTTTTATTCGCCGTTCACGTATTTCGAAAACGTGGAAATTTGTGAGGGATCGCTTAAAAGTTAATAGGCGCAGGGTAACAACCACGGCGCGTTAATAAAAGCGGCGGCGTTTACATTTAACCAGCAGGAACTTTGAACCGTGACGAAAAGCTCTCTTTTCCACCTTCTCTTCTTTATTGAAGACATTCCACGAAGAACGATATTGCTGGTTTGAGGGAGACGACTTAACCTCGGGGAATATCGGAAAATATTTAAATGCGACCGATAATGTGATTTATCTGATTGATGAACACATTGGAACAAGGATGACGAAAACATGATAAATGGCTCAGCTTGTTCTTTGGAGGTAAGTGTTTTAATCTTCTTGATTTCTTTTGAATATATACTGACTATATATAATATTGAGTACATAGAATTTTGTAATGATTATATGCCGACTACCTTTAGTCGATTTATTTGGATATACAATTTTTTGAAAGAAATTGATTTTGCAATGATTAACTTATACAGAGTGCATTAAATGCTTTAGAGGGAAAGTTTTTAAATTTTTGTTGTTTTTTTTATGTATATTACTTTTCTTTGTAACGATTGTGTTATAAGTATATATAGTAGACTTTTTAGTGTATATAAATTTTTAGAAGTAATTAGCCCCACAATATTATACGTATATAGGTCTAGTTGATATTATATCGGAAATCTGAATATCTCGAAAATGAAAATGAGTAAGAATGGAGTTTACATGGTTGAACATAATTTTACTAATTATAATCATTTCACACAAGTTCAAAACTGCAATAGTACTGCATAATCTTCGCTTTATCACGTCAAATAAAGTCATTAAGTAAGTCTATCATCCTTTAGGAATAAGTAAAATAATACAAGGATTAGAAGTAAATAAACAATTTCTTTTTCTCGAATAATCAACTATTCGGAAGGTCTATTGTCAAGTGCAAATAAATTGTTCACCGCATTGCTCATTACATCGAAGTAGGTATTTTGGTCTTCAGAGTTTCACGAGATGTATTTTTATCCTAATTTTTATTTTGACTTGTTATTTTGCAGCACAAATTAAGACAGGATTTATCATGAAAATACTTCTTCAAGAAAAGAATTTTTTTGGGGCTACTACTTGCTCTTTAATTAGCAACGTTTTGGCAAATATATGAGCAGTAAGATTAAGGAAATAGAAGTTTTGAAATTAGCAATTTCGTTCAGAAGCCCGTTCAAGTAAATCGTTTTCCCCTTGTGCTTCTTTCCCCTCCATAAATACAACATAGCGAGGCAATAACAACATAGAGCGTGTTTCCTTCTAGTTTCGCATAACGGAATAATAAAAGATTTGTAATTGCATTTCAGCAGTAAAAATTTACAACCAGTGAATCATAAAAAGGGCGACCTACTTTCTACAACTAAATTCCCTCAGGCGTCGTACATTTTGCTTTATATAATAAAAGAAAGATGTGAAAAAGAAGAGTAATGGAAGAAAATTATTTTTAAAGATATAAAATAAAATATAAATAAGAAGATACAACGTTCTGAATACTATTTTCTATGAATGATTGCAGTTAAAACCACGAAATTGTACACGTTTCGAAAGTTGTTACAAACATTAACACACACAGCAGCTGCTTGGTGAAGTTTCTAAGCAGTTTCGTACGAGACTTTTGCATTGTAAAGTGGAGAAGCCCGCGAGGAGGTCTGCTCTGACGCTCCAACTTTGCAACGATAGACACCTAAAATACGCGACTTTTGTTTTTCTACTTCAAAAGTAGCATTATACGAGGTCGAGTGTATATTCACTTTTTTCATCGTGTGCAACGTGCTTGAAAATTTATCTACGATTTTTTTTGAGGGATGATTGCTAGCAAAATTGTATTGGATCTTGAAAAACAATTTTGTGTGTTGTAAATATTAAAAAAATATTTTTTAACGCTGCTCTAGTACGATCTGGACAAAATTTCAAATGAGACATCGTGATCAGGATTGCTTTCGAAGACATTTGTTTCTGACATCTTTCATTTTGAACGAAACTTCTTTTCTCTAGAAATCTAAAAGATAGGATCTTAAACAACACAGGATAGGAATATAAATTTTTAACAAAATTTAATTCATTTTTCCCTACTGGTGTGGATAGAAAAAATACTCTCCGAATAATAGTGTCATTTCACAGTAATAAAAAATTGGACTGAGACATAAAACCTATTCTAGTATTATAAAAATATAAAGGAAATTATTAGTAGAATTTCGAATTGAAAGTAGATAGGGAAAGCAGGGGAAAATTAAGTACAGACTTCTCTTTTCATACTTCCAAGTGTGTTCTGATCAGATACTGTCCATTTCTACTTTCGCCGCACTCTCAGATTTTTTCCCGCTGTTCCAATAATGAAATTCCATTTCTTTCATTACATGAACTTTATTCGATTCATTTTACCAATGGCGTATATCGAGTTTTTCGATAAAAACTTTGTGTTAGTCTAAAATTAAGGACTTATTTAAATCTATTCCAGTGAAATATCATCAAACATTTATTTCGTTTGCTTCGACCAAGGGACCGTTTACAAAGGGGAAACGACGTTATCAGGGCGTCATATGCTTTTAAGGGTGAAAATATAAATATTTAAGGGTTCTCTCTATCGTTAGAAGCAATGCCGCGTTCCCAAAGGGATTTTTACCCGCGTAATAACATGACGTTGTTTCCTTTACGCAATATTTACCCTCTGTGAAATTAACCTACATTTTAGATCTACGGGCCGCGCCGACGAAATTAAATTTATACGAAAATATTTCCTTCATTTGTCATAATGTCATTGGAGGAATACAATCGAAATACTGAAATTAATTATACATACAATTACCTATGTAGTTAAGAAAGTTTTGTGAAACAGTTGGAAAAAGTTCATTTGAAACATAGATTTTATTAATTGGAATATCTCTTGCAAGTCGTGCATTTTCATATGACAAAATCCGCGTTTCTGGATTTGTATATGTTTTATGTTACGTCAAGGAATCTAACAATTGACTAACGTATCGTAGTATACGTGCAAAAATATTCTTTGATATAAAAAGAAACAGAAAATTCAGGAGTCCATCACGGATGTCATTTTCCTCTAGTTAAATATTTCATACAAACGTTTTTACACAGAATTAAAATTCTACCAAACTCTTTCTCTCTTTTTGAGTGTGAAACATATTGAATAATTTTTCAAATTAGTAGAAAAATACAAAGGTTATTAAAAAAATTGAATTTTCGCTACTACAGATATACGTATATATTATTGTGGAGATTTAAAAAAAATGATAGTACTTAAGTCCTGAAAGTTCTTCAGTAAATGGTACTAATGGAATAAAAGGTCCAACCAATCTGCAATTAGGCGATTTATTGTACATCGTTATTCTACTTGAATTAATTCCGCCCAGAAAATTCGGCGAAACAAAACCAAACTAAACAAAGCTGTTGGAATTACAGTACTATAGGCAGCATAGGAATAAAGTATACCGAATCGTATACGATTCACGCGGTTAATCATTTTCAGCACGTTAAGTACGAACTACAATTGAAGAATGCTTCAATTAAACATCATCAGGGGGACAATTTCGCGAAGAATAATCGGTTTAACGGAACATGGAAACGAACAAGACGTTAGGAACGGTTGATTTTCAAGTTGCGCTTAAAATGGAAGGATGAGGACTGCCCTATCGTATTATTTACGCTTCAACTTCGTTTACAGTCCAACTTCGTTTCCCTTTTCACGGTTGTCAGAACATTTGCAAGCTTAGAGACGTGAAAATTTCGCGACTTTGCATACCGCCGTCGACTAAACACTCTCGAAAACGTGACTCTATTACAAGTTACTTCCGGGATGGGTCATTATCAAAATGGGAAATTAAAATTAAATTAAATGAAGCCACGCGCAGTAATTGCAGCCGGCAGTTTTTATTAATTCCCCAGCCAGTGAAACTGAAGTTACATGTTCTTGTTTTTCTCGCATATTTTCCACTCTTCCGCTGACCTGCCAGCTCCCAGTTTGCCATTAATATGTTTACGAATCGCGAAAATATTTCGAACGCATTTCATCAGAAAACCTCTAATGTTCTCAATCCTTTAATATTTCGCTGATTTATCGCGAGTGAATTAAAAACATTGATAAAAAGCACAAAGGAAATGGTTCGATTGAGTTGTTTCAGGGGAAATACGTAATTTAATGCACTTCAAAAACTTTGGAATTGTACTGATGCGCTGTTCAATTTCAAGGGAAATTTTATTTGCATCAATGATTCATACTTTTAATCCACACGTGCTTGAATTTTATTTGTAATATTTTTCAAACTGATGTCAGTTTGCCTTTATTTAGGATTTGAATGAGATATATTAATTAAATTTTTGCATTTCTATTAACTAATTTTTGAAAACTTGCCACCCATTGTAAGGATTGGGATTGTTAATGCACATTTTGCAAAAATCGCGAAGTATAGTAAAATTACTTTGCAATCATGTTTGTGAAAATTATTTAGTAAATGTATGAAATATCCAAAAAATTCACAATAATCATAAAATGACAATGGTAATAATGTAATAACACATTCACTCTCATACTTTTCGTTATATTAGTTCATATAATTATTATGTTAAAGCGATTTTTGTCTTTGTGTCTTTTGTATTGGGAATTTTATATTACAACTTTTAAATCGTATCAAATTTTGTGTATTTTTGGCATATTTTGTAATATATATAAATAAATAGGTGTAAAAAAATAAGCGACAACAGAAGGTGGAATTTAGGCTAACCGTGCGTAGTAGAAATGATATGAAAGAATGTTAGATGTAAAAATCAAGTTAGTTTATAAGACGAGATAGACATTAAACGAAAGTACTGTAGCTTGATAGGAAAATTAATAAATATACTACTCCTATTAATAATACTATAACATAGATGTTATAAGTGTTATTATATTTATCGTATGATCAGAGTATAATTTTGCTTGTTCTTTGAAAAGAAGGTTATTGTACTTATCTTATAAGCTGTTAAATTTAAAATTAAGCTAACAATAGAAGAATCGGATCGAGCAAGGAATGAAGAAGTCTTCAAGCACAAGTTTATTAATTCAGACGATGTTGTAACGAAAACGGTATTTACAACCGGATAACTAAATACAGTGTCAAAAATTGAAAAAGAATCAGGAAAATCTAGAAAGCTCTTCCATCTTGCGTTGAATACGATTTAATTTAATCGAACCAAATTCATTCTAGGTCGAAACAGACCAAATATAATTACTAGTAATTAAATTTCGATTTGAAATGCTAAATATGTTGAAAATATTCTTAAATTATTACAGCCAGATCGAAGTCCTTTTAAAATAACTTTTCGCATAATTTCGATTCTTCAAGAATATTATGCAACTTGCTAACTTTAAGGATTACTATATAAGGGGTATCAGAAGAAATATTTTTCCATAAAATTATCATGACTTACAAGTACATCATTTGGAAAGATCAAATGTTTCTTAAGTTCCCGTTTTCTCGCTTTTACGTAGTTTCCATTTTAATTCCGAATACTGTGAACTCTTTAGCATTGGATTTAAACTTCGATTTCTTTCAAATATAAATGTATCGTCGTTACTCAGATATTTATAATTGCAGCATTTGCTTTAATATTAAAGTAGGAGTAAGTTCCATATTGAAAATTCTACATTATTTAAATATCTAAAGTAAAATAATATGATATAAGATAAAATAAAACATAATAAGATATAAAGGCAAAAATAGATATAAAAAATATTTAATAATATCTAATTAATGGTTGATTACATCAATCTTGTATCTTGTTAGCATCATTACAACTCACAATAAACGATACATGATTCCTAGAAAGCAAACAAAATTCGTAAGGAATCATCATTCATGAATCAAAAGAGGAATCGAGCCATTAAAGGTAAAAACATTCCAAAAGAGAACTTTTAACTCTTAATCATTGGTATCAAGACTATAGAATTTCTTTCAAGTAGTCTATTAACAAAGATCTACAAACAATCAGCTGATTGTTCCTATCGTGTATAAGGAAGATTGTTTTACTAAGAAGTTACTTGGCAATGAGAAGAACAATATCATTCTTGAGTAGACATAAATCTTCCTATTCTTAGAATTAGAAGAAAGCATAAAACTGAAGAGTCCTTTTTTAACATTGTTTACGTATATAGATTGTTAACGTATATAGGGTGAAGTAGGATGGAACGCAAATGGTCGTTTAAATTACTTCATTTTGTAGTTTATTTATCCCGCGAAAAGAAAGAAAAATTTGTATTTAAAATAGATTTAAAATAAATTTACACATTTTCTATTAAACTTCCACTCTAATTTATTTGAAGGAATTCTGTTTATACTCTATCATGAAATTCAAATGTTATTTTATTAAATATTTAATGAAATCTTTAGTAATTGCTTGATTCCTTTTATTATTCTTCAATTAATGGGACTTCAATTGAAGGAAAATATAAATTATCTACTATAAGATAAAAGATCTACGTATCATATATTTTATTTGCAATATGGGAAACGGCATAGATGCTATTTGGAGCAAGAAGAGGTGGGAGAAGACAGACTTGGTGATAAAAAGCATCTTGATCAGTGACGTAACGAACTTGAATCTCCTGCAGAAATAAGCAGGCAATTTTATTCTTAAACTAGTAAAATATGCAATAAACATGTCGTTTGTATAATTATATAAAAATGTAATCAGTTATGCACCAGGTTTTAATAATCATATTATTCCATATATTTATATCCTCTTAATCTGATCTTCATTAATTCGTTGAGATAATACTTTTAATGAAATTTACAAGATATATTATTTGCAATTACGTGGGTGCAGAATAAATCTGCATTGAAATGGCATTCCTAAATGTATGTTGTAAAATGTAATTAAACACAACGCGAGAAGAAGAGAGAGCTCATAACACAAAAATTTTATTAAAATGACAAAGATAACAAACTTTTACATCGTATAGGTAAATAGAAAGATTAAATGCTGTCAAATTTTTTTGTATCTTACATGCACGCAATTAATTCTCAACAATTATAATCGATCACGGAATTCAACAAGGTAAATAACACTTTCAATAATCGAAAATTGAAATTCTTGTTTAAAGTAAAAATTATATATTCGAAAATGTAGAATGAAGGAAGAAATTAACTTCTTAATAGAGAAATCATTGAACCGGAAATTTTATAGTTATCCAAAAATTGTTATCCTTTGATAGAAGAAAAAAACATACTGAAACTTTCAATACTTGTGTTCCTGTATTTTCAATTTTGTTATTCGAAAAATTCATTTTCACAAATTTCCTCTTCAATTCGCGGTGAAACAATATACCTAGGACATTTTTCGTTTCCTAGGCAGAACGATTGAAAAAATGAAGCCGCCGTCCTATCGGCGTGGCCTTCACAATTTCATTCGCGTTTCCGGCAAACATTTTTCAAATTTCTGTCACAGAACTATCTCTTTTTCTGTCGTTTATGGCGAATCCTGCGTTACAAATCCTATATCAAACGACAAATCCTGCGGAGGAATATTAACAGTCCATGTTGAAAACACAGCATAAAAATTTCGCAAGGTTACTTAACAATTACTATAAGTTATGATTGTACCTTATAACTAGTCAACCAATTCAGTAGAATAAAATTCATATAAATTCCACTTTCTTCATAAAATAACTCTGCACATAAATATTTATTATTGAAATGACTGAGTAACAACTTTTTATTGTTAGTTTGAGAAATTTATAATTTTCCTAAAATGAAAATAGAGTATAAGTAACAGTTCATTATATCTAAAATATTATCTTATTTTGTATACAACAAAATTTAGAGAAAAGGTATTGAAACGGAATTTTTCTCTTACATTTTATATTTAAACTGACTTTTGCACTATTTTTTGCACTTGAAAAAAACAATGAATTATAATTCCTCTTTATCCAATTTTATATTGGCAAAATAGTTTAAAATTTCTTTAGTCAACTATATATTCAAGCTATCTTTCTCCTTTATGATTTGTGTAGCCACGCGTCGACTCATTTCATTTGTTACGTTAAAGCTCTGCCACTCTATTTGTTTGACTAGGCAGTGACCCATTCTACTTGTTTGAGTAAAGAACACGGTGTTACGATTCGTTTATCAAAGCCTATCTGGTAAATCCAACGTGATAGATCTTTTGTGTAATATCTTACTAAATATCGATCAAGTTCTATAATACAATTCTTTTCCATTTAACTAAATAAATAAAAACAATTATTAAAACCGAAGAAAAATAAATAATTGTATTGGAAGTAAATAAAAATGTGTGGCCATGGAAATTTTTTGCAGATTTTCTAAATTTATTTTTGTGCATCCCAATCAAGAGATGTGTTCAGAGTAATAACAAAGCTTGTCTGATGAAAACATTTGTAAATTTACGTTAATTGTTTGTTTGTTATTCAAGCCATTAAAAACTCCATTCGTACGCATCGGTCAGATAACGATTTACAATAGTTGGAAGAAAAATGAAAGAGCTGGACGATCAAAACAAAATAATTTCGATCAAAAATTTAATGAGCTGTAAGAAGATGGTGCTGGTGAGACGATGTATAATATAAAGCAAAGAATCAGGCGGGCAATAATTTCAAATCTATTGCACGATACAAATCGCAACAAGTTCCTGTTAGCATTGGAACAAAAATATATCTTGATCTATAACTTTCAAATTTTGCCTTCGATATATTTAACAAAAAATTGTTCACGTTAAAATTACAAATGTGTCGCAATCACGGAATTCGTTATTAAAAGTATTTATAATATTTTGATATAAAAATATCGAATTAAAATAACTTCGCTGATTGAAGGCATCTTTGATTATAAAAATTAATTATAAATATATTCTTTAGTTAGAAATGTAATGTACACACACACACACACACACACACACACATATGTGTGTGTGTATATATATATATATATATATATATATATATATATATATATATATATATATATATATATATATATATATATATATATATATGTCGGAGATGAAAGGACATCGGAGCTTCCCCTTTGGAACTTCGGGAAAATCCCCTAACACCGTAATCTAGATTCTATCATAGGCGTAATTAAACAATTGTCGTCTTTCGATCCGATTGTATTTGTTCGAGATTTGTGATAATAAGCTTGGACTCGAAGCGACAGCCAGTCGCCGAACGTAGCCGCGGTCACGGGATGAACGCTTTGTCTAACAAAAGTATGGAGTAATTCTATAGCTCTCCTTAAAAGAATTATTTGTAGCGGCACGCGACAGTAAACATTCCAAGGGTTTTTGTCTCGTGGCTCGCCACACGCAGATCCTATTCTTCGGGTATGATGGTTACCAGATACCGACGCATCTCCACAGTACGTGATCAGCTAGCTCGAGGGCCGTTATAAACACTAAGATCTAGTTACCTAAAGTCCTTCAAACAGACAAACAGTCTTTGTCCCAACTACGGGAATATAGGGGAGATCTATTTTTTTCAACGAATGACGTCTCTCACTAGCAACTTTCCCTCGAGGGCGGCTAGCATCTTTTTCTAACCACCGATATGGAGATTGAACAATTAGCAGCAACGTCAATTTCTCTTACTTTCTGAACGAAGGCTATCCTCGACGAATCCGATGATCTCGTGTCCTTAAACACACACATTATAGTTTTCCTCTGTGGCATCATCGGGACGGAAAGTCATTCCTTCTTGCGATCCCATCGACGAATAGAGTAACACCTTACGATCAGTGAATATTACGCGTCCAACTTAGATTTTGTAAGCACGTTCATCTATCAACCCGTCGACCGCGGATTCGTTATTGAACCTAGGATCATTGTCATTAGTTTCTCGAGTATCTAATTACCACGGTTGCTTGTTCAGTTCTGTGATAATCGTATCTGCACTAGTCAATGTCTTCTCTATTGCATAACGACAATGTGTAATCCAAGTGGAGATTCGTTTCACGCCCCTAACCCTAATTCTAATGTAAACCCGACATATATATCCATGTTTTAAATTGCGGAGGAAATTTCCATTTTCATCCCTCATTTTATATCTCCTATTTTTCTCTAATTTGAAACAGGAATTATTAAAATTTCAGTGTCTAGTAATAAATGGACATTCTCACGTACGTATATTCAAAGTGTACCCTGTGTTTCAATAAAAGTTTCCACACATTCGTCACCTATTTTTTAATAGATATACTTATAAACAATTTCAAATACAGCTTCTTTACAATAACCGCCATTATAATAACTCAATAGTAATAATACAAATTAAAAATAATTGAACACTTAATTACATACATATTGCAAAAGTTTTTGCTTGTTATGTGATTATTCTATACCATTTATTATTATATTATCTTTTATTAAAAATTATTTAGAAAGAATGAAATTAAATATTTCTGGTGTACAACAAATCCCATACTTATCATGTAACATTCCTACGATAAAAGATAATATGTATGAAGTGTAAAATATAACACAAATACAGCTTTATTTCCTTACCTTCTTATTTATGTGTCATCATAAATAAATATGAACTCACTTGATACATCATTTTGAGTATTAGCTTCCTTTACGAAATTAAATTTTTCTGCCAGGTGGAAGCAGTTTTCCGTTATTTCGTATCCTCTTCATAATGCGGAAATTAAACTTCCTCTACCAGGCGACAGTATGGAAGTTCGTTTAGTAAAACTTTGAAATTTGAACTAATATGACTGCTCACATTATGTGCGACGTTACATTTATTAGCAATAAAATCATGGTATATAGTAAACATATTTTACAATCTATGTACTATCATGTTGTGTATTGGATCGATATATCATTTTTATATGTCATTATTCAGGTCACACATCTTAAACCATATATCTTATCCCATCTCATCTCCTATATCCTGTATCGTACATGTATCGTATTATGTACTGTACTACTAATGCTTTATTACCCACGCTTTATACTTTAAAAGTTGCATATTAAATTTCAATCCCACTTTCTAAGTTTATTAAGTTTATTTTGTGGGATAGCGAATATCGTTTTGGGAAGTGGCTGTTTCTTGTGGGTTTTGTGAGAAATTTTGTGAAAAACGACTTATTTTGAGTTTTGTGAGGAGTTTGCGAGAAACAATGTTCATTTTGTAGAATAGCGAATTTCGAACCGAACTGACCGGCGAGCTAGAGCATTAGACCGACATGAGAGCGCAAACTGATTCAGTTTTGTGGGGTGACGTATTCTGTTAGTGGAAAAAGGTGATTTCTTATGGGTTTTGTAGACAGCGTTTTGCGTTTTTTAGGAAAAAATACGTCTTATGGAAATTTCCGAGTTTTCTCTTAGTTTTATTTCGAAAGAATGAAATTGTGCTAGCATACTGGAAATGGATTTAGTCACGTTGGATTGGAACATTGTTAGTGGCATAATGGTATGGGGTATATTGGATATAGAATGTAGGAAATATTGGATACGGAATGTTAATGTTGGATTGTGTATGTTAAGTATGGAAGTAGTAAGTATGTTAAGTATAGAGAATATTAGATTTGTGAAATGAAACAAGATATAAAAATGTGGGAACTATAGATGTAGATATATACCTACGATGTGTGATATGGAGTGAATGGGACATAATATGTGAAACTGAAGAGAGAATAGTTTGTGGGATTTATGATTTGTGATATGATTGTCAAGTGGAACGGGAATTATGAGATGTAGAATGTAAAAATAGGATGTGTAGAAAGAAATATAGGATGCAGGAATGTTGACATCAGCTGGGGATGTAGAACAGTAAATATAGAGTATAAGACGTGGAATAAGTTAGAGAGTATGGAAAAAGATTGTAGGTGTATAGGTAGGATAGGAAATGAATGATGGGACATAAAGTAAACTTCCTCCATTTTGCATACAAACCCATTCATTATCTCATAATTTATACACTAAAAAACATATTTACTTGAATGCTGAAGTTGCCTAAATTCAATCCTTAGAAGATTCCAACTGTTCAAAACTATCAAATTTAAACCAGCTATAGTCTAAAGAAAAATAAGAAGAAAAGGTTGTTCAAAATTCAATTTCTCATCTATTCGGCAACGATCAACACACATTTAGTTCGGACAAAGATCACTTACTCAGCACTTGTCAGCCCTTAAAAGATTTTTTAGCTCGTCCGTGTATACGCTGAAATTTCTGCACATCTGTAGCGGTAGATCTAGACGAAATCCCGAACGGCACTCTCTGATAAGAGAATGCGCGACGCGTGGGATGCTGGGAAGAGGGGTTGATGCGGTTCAAGCCGGCGCCCTCGCTTCACGAGTTTCTTCAGTGTACGCGCGTTGCTACATTCGGCTGGACTCTAGCTCGATTCCTCTCCGAGGCTCGTGTTTCAATCTTCATTTACTCGAAGATCGTGATCGTTCGTCTTCTAAATAAAATCGTCTCGATCAGGAAATTCCTTCTTTCATTGTATTTATTATTTTTTATCGTTCAGATGTTTCCATTTCTCACTGCACCGAAAAATAGGACGAAATGAAGAGAAAGAAAGAAACGAAAAAGTAGCTGCTGATTTTTGGACGAAAATCTGTGACACTGCCGATATTATATATGGTAGAAGAGAATTGGTGACAAGCGGAGCTGTAAAGTGTAATTTTCGAGTATATATCACTAATCTCCGTGATATTATCATTAAAGGAAACCGGATATTCTCCTGGAAACTTTCCAGATACTTTTGGCGTGAAATTTTGCTACATTGACCACAAACATCAATCGTGCTCGTATTTCTCGCGCGATATAGTTTGACAATACAACGGTATCAAGTCTCGATAATCAAACTATTTTGAAACAGTGTCGTAACCAAAAATGGGAAAGAAAAATAATAAAGAGGTGGAATAAAAAATATTGTCGAAAGTTCGTATAGGGAGGGGAATTATTATTTCAGTTAGAACGAACAAAAGTGACAGCTACATTACCGCGAGTGATCGAGCGAGCAATGCACTGTATCGCGAAATTTCCCTACTTAGGATCTTTCAGCGTGGTTTTCTTATCAGAGAACGTTGACAAATAGACCGAAGCAACGTTTTGACTACGAGTGAAGGCCACAATGGAATTATTCCAATACGTTGAAAGAAAATCGACGGAGGAAGACGGCGTTTAAACTAAAGGTGAGTGTAGTAAGTACATCTGTAATTTGTGTATTTGTTCATTCTTATGAGGCGATAATTCTTTAAAGATATCCACCAGTCCATCTTGTATCGTTTTAATCGTGTGATACAACACACGCTTCTTGTGTGCATCTTTGTACAGTCTATTAAATAAAATCAAAATCAATCTATTTAATAAAATCTTGTTCTATTACAACGAAAACTTAAATTTGAATTGCAGTCAAATAGACGGAATAGCGACTAGAAACATAAATATTACTAGTTTTGTGGAAACTGAGTTGTTTGTTGCGATTCAAGATGATAATTAATTCTTTTTATAATTTCTTCGTGACAATAGTAGACTTGAGGCAATTTTCTTTCTTTAAATTTGTCCCCATTTTTGCACCTCCCCACAGCTGTTTGTTTCCTTCTTTTTCTTTTTAGAGTTCTGAGAAGGATTAATTAGTAGGAAAAAATAATTGGAGTTTTAAGCTCGCGCGCCTGTAAGAATGCAACTATAGTTATGCGTAGAAGAAAGAAAATCTGCTTACAGGCGCGCCGCGATAATTGAAGGCATCGATTTATCGCTCCTTCTTGTCGAATAGTGATTCTAGAATGCAAATGGAAGGAAATTCGATGGTTTCATTGTTTACTCACCTTCTTCTCGGAAAGCGCACTCGAAATGCTTCCGTTCATTATGTAGAAAATGCATTCTTTATTGGTCTGAACGCTGTTCAAACACACTCGATCGTGCTTATTCCACTAATGTGGTTGACACTTTATAAAATATCCATTTTGCTTTAGTCACATTTATACGCGAAAGAAAATAAAATGTTTGAAATTAGAAGAGAAACTGGGAGATTTACGGTGGCTACAAACAATATTTGTACATCGTTGCATTCATTATTGCATTTATAGATCCAACTGTAATGACAAAATGTTTTATTGAAAAGTAAGAGTATACACAAAATCTTTTTGTAGTCATTGTGTTTTTAAATTTTGATAATGGTTTAAAGAGCCTTTTTTCCATTTTAGAAGACATAGGTTGAAGTATGTACAAGTTTAATCTAATTATTTGTGTCGCGGATTAAATGATTTTACTGTCAGATTTTCATCTAACTACTTCACTGGTTTATATTTCAATAGGATGGGAAGCTTCTTATATTAATGATATAAATTCACGTATATTTTTAGGTTCGAATATAATCTCGAAAATGTACGTATAAGAATTAAAATATGAAAACATGATATCAATAAAGTTTAGAACAAAGAGGTTAAAGCAGTTAACGTTATTGTTATATACATTATGTTATATTATGTATATTATGTTATGTTATGTTATATATACGTTACATATATTGTTATATATAAGTTACAGTTATTGTTTCATTACTTTATTTTTATTAATTTAAATTGAAGTTATAATTCTTCTATCGATTAAAATTTTTAAATTAATTGATAAACAATTTATTATCAAAGATTTACTCAGAAATGAATTTGGCTTGTTATCAATCTAACATGTACAATGAAAATATAAAATCAGTTCTATTGAAATTTTGAAATATTGAACATTTTTCATAATTCTCGAACTCCGAATTTTCAGATATGATACTGTTCCTTTGATTGAAATTACAACCTTCTCAATTTTGCTAATTATTGATAAACCTGTTTTCTATGTTAGCGTTAGCTGTGTAGGATTTGCGTTTTTCAAACTAATACGATAAACGAATCTAAAAGTTCACGAGCGAAAGTACGTTTGTTGAGAAGGGACGCGAAACGTGCGAGTTCCAGTTCATCGATTCGCGGAAATTGGGGATGTCCGAAATCGATAAAATCGTCGAACCACGCTTGAACTAGAGGTTACCATTAATTTTTACTTATTGATCGTTCGTCGAGTCCACTACGAACCGCGAAACTGTAATTGTTCGACGTCATAAAATGCAACGATAATTTTTCAGCAAAATATTATCAACAATTTTTGTGGTTACTTTTAAAGAACTATGAAATTGAATTATGAAATAGAATTGATTTTTAGAATTATTACATATTAATCTCATTTCGCGAAGTATGATTCATAAATTTACAAACTTTATGGCTTTATTATCTACATAGATAACCTATACTTTTCTACTTTAGCTTTTCTGCTATAAAGATCTTGAATGCTCAATCAGAAAACTAGGATACCAGGAAAACATTCTTCAAACAATTTCCTCTTTAAATCTATGCAAATAGACTTTCCTTTTGCGGAACATGATTTTAAACACCAATAGTCACCACACCTCTTTGTGGTTATTACAATATTCATGTATTTTGTATGAATAGTTTTTTATGATTACGGAGAGACTTCGTTTACTGGAATGGCATATTATCCAATGTCTGATTAAATGAACTTCTGCTGATAGAATCTACTTATCTGGACGTGAACTGTTATTATTTGAGCAAAATTATAGGTAGTGGGAGAATCAGTGAACTGCTTTTTCCTTGGCACGTTCAGATAAACGAAGTTCTATTTATGATATTTATTTTATATTATACAGAATATGCATTATATTATCATATTTTATATTATATTAGAATTATATATATAATACATATTTAATTGTTCTACTAAAACGAAGAAACTTTTAACTCATTTCATTTGTTATAGCCCATATGCTTTCATGATCTCAAAACAAAATCATTTCAAAATTGTCGTAATTACGAGAGGAAACTTTGCAATCTCTCGAAAATTTAGGTTCGAATTGTAGCTAAATATATCGAATAATTATCTGTGAGAAATTGATATTATTGATATTTACAAACAAATCTCTCATAATCAAAATTATTCGTCAAATTTTTGAGAATACGTTGAATCTTTAAAAAAATGTCAATACCTGATAATAACCAATAAGAGTTACAGTTTCCGTAATGGATTTACAAGCTTCGTCAGGAAACAACGAAATCGTTCGAGTGAACAGTTCGAAACAATCGCCAGATTGTCACGGTAAATCCTGGCAAACTGTCGACTATAACGCGTGTACGTTTCGACAAAGGCTGACTGACGAGCCGGACCAGTTAGTAACAATGTTGTCTTTGAATTTCTACCATAAATCTGTGTTTACGGTCTCAAAGTAAATTTACGTTGCTGGATGATTCGGCAAATCGAACTGTTCTGTGACAAGTGATTCTCAGAGTTCCAGTTAAATGAATAGACATTGTTACCAAAATGCGCATCGAAAACAAGGATATGGGTTACAATGGGTTTATTCTCTGAGTCTCGAGATTAGACATCTGCATTCTCAGATTTGTGGTAAGATTAGTATAAAATCCGATTAGAATCGAAACGAATAGAATTAGGATTTATTTATGTTTATTACATAACATTATTATTATGTATTATTATTATTACATTATTATGTATTAATACATAAAGTGAAAATTTTTTAATTAGAAGAATTTTATTAATATTATTGTGTTATGTATATTATTGTATTCTGTGGATATAAATATACTTAGTTCTAGATATAATTTTACAGGTATAGTGCTTGAAAGATTTTTGGATTGACAATTATAATTCTTACCTTTTTCCTGTGACGATCTATCTTAGTTTCTAGATTTTGTATCGTTTGTCTAATATTTAAAACCATTGAATGATTTATTGGTCAATTAACTCTACAATTCTTAGGGATACAGTATAGAGAATGATCGAATCGACAAATTGAAAATTTAAAAATTAGAGAATTTTCTATACTTTCCATTTCCTTTTTTTGTTCATTTGTTATCTTCCTGTTTCTTTCTTAATGGTAAGAATGGGGAGGGGGGAGGGAAAGGGAAAAGGAATAATAATTGTTGAAAGCAAAAGTATCAATGATCAATTTAATTTTAAAAGAATTAAAAAAATGATTGCGAAAACATCTTCCTTCGAATATTGAGAACTCGTAATAGAATACATATGTAGTAAAATAATGACACATGATTTTGTAATGGAAATGCAAATATAAGAACAGAATTATTGCACAGAATTGTTGGTTTCATAATGCATAAAGTTTATAATGCATAATGCAAAAAGACACCATTTTCATGAGTAGCCACGTATAAATAACTCGGGTGTTTATATATTATATGCAACGTGGATATACAGGTAATGCGTTTCAAGAAACGACGAACTTAGGTGATACTATCGTGAATTCGGTCGAGTAACATACTTTCAAAATGATATTTAGAATTGACGAGTTTCCGGGTAACTGCTTCATAACTTGGGAACATGGAAAATTTTCAGGTTATTCAGGGTGTGAAAATGAAATTATTTAATTGGGACCTGGATCGAACCGGAAATGCAGGACTACATAATGAAATTTCAAATTTCAGATTTCATGGTAAATCAGTGGCTGTGATTTTGGGTAAAAGAATTATGTCGCAATGGACACTTTATGTGATTTTTATTATGCAAATTTAGTTAAAGGTAATACTGTACATATATTGGTTTAAAAGCAGTGATTTAAATCAATCAATTGCTTCGATTCCATTTCCAGAATAGTGTTTGCAAAAATATTAATTTGCATAAATGCCCGCAGACTATTCATTAGTATTATATCAGTAAAATTCGGAACCAATTTGAAAATTTATATAAAAATTACAAAATATTTATTGCAAACATATTTTTGGTGAAACATTAGCATATTAGTATAACATTATTAATAAAATTATGATGGCCTGATGTGGTTACAAAGATAATGAAATTTGAAAATGCTTTGCGCAGGACGTAATATATTTATGGAAGGTTTCCACGAATGTTCCAATACTTTCTACTGTAGGTAGAGTTGAATTACGTTTGTGTTGCTTTCAGATTACAGTTTTAGTCAAAACATTGCGCATTGATTTCTGTAGCAGGCATTCCTATAGAATCCATTACGAGTGATTTAACGAAGTTCGATTTAGATGTCTGCGATAACTCGATAGGCAAGGGAGTAGATTCAAATAATTTTCCTCCCTATATCCATGCGAAGACGTAGGCAAAATCCATTTGCATTTAATAGCGATGATAGAGTACTTACCATTCATCATAGCGAATTTCATCGGAATATTACATTACGAAACAAATATCCTCTTAAATTACTAAGAAGGTATGCGGTACTGTTCCATTAACTGGAACTGGAAAATTCTACTTAACAAGGGATTTATTGAAATTCTGCTGAGTTCTTATTATCCGAGAATCGAACGTTTCTTATGTAAGCAGTTTGCAATCTACTTACGAATCCTTTTTTCATTAATCAGCCTATTCATCAAATTTTGTATAACTATAAATTTTTGTTTTCCAATTTTCCATATACAGTAACTTGAAAAGGTATTCGAAAATTCATAGAAACTCTATGAATATATTACGTGTATTGCATAAAACATGTTATTATGATTTATCGACGAAATGTAAAACGAATCTGGAAATGTGTAAGGAATTAACAAGATATTTATTACATATTTCAAATTTCACAAGGATATAATATACACATAATATATAATATACATAAGGAATTCATAAAAAATTTCTATGATATGTATCCAAATACTTTCATGAACCACTGAGCCCATAAGGCCATCTTCGAATATACTGTCTTCATATATTCATGCATCAATGTGTTCCGATAATCGTTGTTTTGATAATATACATCACACTGTATTTTAAAATGAGCGATTTTTTAAATACGTCATTCTGACAAAACGACGGTAGACATTTAAATCGATCGTTCCATTAATCGGTGTTCTGACAATGTCAATGTAGATCCTATTGTATCAGAAAATTAACGATTTTTTGGATACATCACTTTGACGAAACAACGACACACATTTTTTTACCAATACACGAATAATACCGATCATCCCGCTGGCCTAGCTGCCTGCCAAAGAGTTATAACGGCAGTCAATTTCGGGGACTGACAAGGTTATCAGTGGAAGCGTACCCGCGCGATTTTCCGCGACCTGTCTGCGGATAACCAGTGCTCGCCGCTATAAAACAAAATGATAAATCACTTTCGTCGGTGGTTACGTTCGTCAAAGACTTGCCATGAACGAAGGGAGTCAAGGAATCTCCCTATGTTACCTGACAACTGGAAACTTAATTAATCACGAGAAAATCAACCAAGAGGTCTGGTGATTCCGGTGCGCAATTAGTGGTCTTAATAGACAGAATAAGTAGAAAGAGAAAAAGAAAGGATCTGGACAATGGTAAATAGCAAAACATATTGTCGAAGGTAGCTTACTATGGAAAGAAAAAAGGAAAAAGAAGAAAAACTGGCTGAAAGAGAACGGTATGTGGTTGGAAAAAGAAGAGATTGTGTGACGAGGGATAACGATGTGTAACGATGTATAAAGAAGGGCATAAAGAGACTAGAAAAGGTGGGAAAGAAAGTGTGTGGGACACGTGATGAGCAAACAAGGGGAAAGAGGATGAAAAACAAGTAATTCTCGGAAATAAAGTGTTAGAGATAAAGTTGAAGTGCTATTAAGAGTTCTATTATAGTACTGGGAGTGTTTAGAGAACTAAAAAAAAATTATCTTCTTCCGGAATGGACAAGTGTGATTTCAAAAATATTTGTTGCGGACATTGCTACAATTTGTGTAACGCACAGTATGCAATTTCCTTTCACTTTATAGTTTTGATTTTTAGATGTGTTCTCTTGTATTAAAATTCAATTCTGTGGAAACTTCATCACTGTCACTATAGTTCTAAATTATTAATTTAAATACTCTATAAGTTTTAAATATTATATACCGATTAATAAAATTTGGATATTGAATAGTATATTGTACAATAAATTGTAAAATTACGTTTCCTATCATGCATGTACGTAAATTATATTTCATTTGAAAATTATTCCACGAATCCATTAGTCCTACCACTTTTAATTTTTCTTAACAGTTTGCTTTCCATAATTTGAAAACGTAGGTGTGTATAAAATGTACTTGCATCAAGTTCCGGTAGGACGGTTTCAATCGGCCAAAGAAATTTTATCGACGATAAATTCTGTTACTGGCAATGAGATTGCGCGTGTGTATATAAGTTCAATCTCACTTTTTATTAAAAAAAAAAAAAAAAGAGATATGATAGAAATCGGGTCGACCGTGCACATTTTCAAGAGACTACGAACGAAACGAGTGACATACGATTTGTGAAAGCGAATCATCAACGAGTAGATCGATCAAACAGCGGAGATGAAAGAGAGCAACGACGAAATTAAAAATTTATCGTTTATGAACGACATGCGATCACATCGGAACACCAATACTGGGATCTATATTAACCCTTTTTTTTAATCGATAAACTTTTTACAAGTTTGCATACCATAAATGTTTACAGTAATGCTGCTTACTATTATCATTTACTTTTAAACTATCTATTAGAATGGAGTAGTAATTACAATTCAAAAATTTGGAGCTATTCCGTGTTTTATCCAATCTAAGAATTTAAAGAAATATTAACTTAATAAAAGTTAACAAAACTTTGTTATTTAATGACTAAAGAAATCTATAATTAACGTTGATGGAAGTAAAGATTAATAAAATTAAAAAAAACTATCACCTTAAAATTCTCCCATTTTAGAAAAATTTTTAGTTAAAAATTTAACGAAATAAAGATAATTATTCTTAATACCTGTAGCATTAATCTTAAATAAATAATTAGTAAGAAATTCGAAAAGTTCGTAACTTAATTGCAGAACTTTTCATTTCATCGTGTTCCCAATATTCGTATTATTTCGATAGATTTAATTTCTGATACATCCTCATATTTGCAAACAACGTTTTCTGATTCTGTTTCGTCGTTTAGTTAATTTAAAGTATAAAATGACTAAAAAGTTAAAAGTGTATTCAAGTTTCAGAATATCTCTCGTAATTTGAACTTTTATCAAGGATGTAACTTCTCTGAGGGACGAACTGTACCGAAGAATAAAAGGTAGTCGATAAATTGGTTCGAATGAGTACAAAGAACAGTATGAAAGAGCGGCCTCGTCGGGTCAAGGATTTTCAAAATGCGCTTTCAGTAGGTTACTTCATTGAACCATGTCTTTTTACATGGTTTCTACGTTTTAAACTGACAAATCATCTAAACTCTTTCAAGAGCGAGTTTATTGAGCCCGGAAAAGGATAATTACTCTTTTCATTGTACAGGTGTATTTACTTAGACTATACTTATAAAGAAATTGCAGTTGTTCGTGTATTTATGCGAAATTTCAGTATACTCGAATGTGCATAATATATGTGATGAAATATACAAAATGTTGTAAGTACCATTTGTAATTTTTAGAAGGTAATATAAACTTTTACTGAAGTTCATAAGAAATATGATTTTATAAATTCTATACTTTATTATAAAATATAAGTAATATTAGTAAATATAATAAAATTCAATTTCTATATAAAATCCTATTATTGTATTAACATCCGAAGTCTTTCTCTCAACGTAGAAGTCCTTTTTTAATCTGATTTCTAGTTTAGGAAGTAATGAATCTAAAAATGAAGAATTTCCCAAGTAACAAAATAATTGTATAAGGTTTGTCAGTTACAAGCACCATTGGAATATGAATATCTATGTAGAAATATTAAATGATGTAGATAATACCAAACAATATTTTGAAATAACAAAAGAAAAATAATGTACACATGCGTTATCACTTAATTTTTATATCTTCTAGAATCATGTTTGAATGAACTACCTATATGTACTAGTCTTGCTTAAGAGATTAAATTGTTCTAATTTTCACATAACAAACACTGTTGCTCGAGGAACGACGATCAACTTGATTCTCCTCCTAGGAAATTATTCTCTATTTTTAGTTGAACCGATTTCTTAATCCTTCTACTCTTCACTTCTGACTCGTTTCTTATTTTATCTATAAGTTACATGTATGTATCATTGTTCTATCGTACTATACGAACTGTTATATTTTATTTCTTAAGAAAATTTAGTTGTCATATGAGGACAATTCCTTTTCAGTCGACATTTTCGATTTATGGCTGTATAATAAAATGTTCCATAAACAGAACGTTGTGCGAATTTTGTTTCTTATTTATGAGTTAATTGGAACTATCGGAAGAAAACAGGACGAATAATGAAACGTATACAACGTGGATGAAAATGCCAAGAACGTTCGTAATAAAACCAAACGCCGTTGAACGTGAAAAGAATCCTAAAGCTAATTATTGAAAATATCTCTAGAAGTCAGCTATGTAGTCCGAAAACGTTCGACGACGAAAAAGAGAATATTCGATAGCTAACAATGTGAATTACGTTATGACAAGCATCGTCAGTGTAGAACGCAACTAAACGGAACTTCTGTTCTTAAATATGGTAATCAGAGTACGGTTTAATTGAGGCAAGCGTATAGTTTATACAACGGTACTCGTGTAACGCAACTGACTCTGTATATGCTTTGAATAATAATACATGTATTTCGGTGGTGAATTTTGTCTCGTACCTGTAATTTTCAGAACAGAATTGTGAAGTGTTTGTTAATACCTCTCGCGTTGATTTCTATTTGTGCGACTTGTTAGTGAAAATTAAATATGGAATAGGTATGATGGAATATTACAGTTGCGCTCGAAATATATTTCATTACGAATACAATTTGTCTTCGTTAAGGTGAAACCATAATTTTTCTCATATAACATCGAATATGTTTCGACATCATAAATCAAGGAATTTAAGTCAATGATAAAAAAAATTTGAAAAAAGAACAAAATTATTCTACGTAGAAATATTTCAAAATATTCCTATTAGCTAATCCAAGATGAAAATAATGGTAAAAATTAATAGAAATGATCAATATTTGTTGTTTAGTAGTAAGTAGAAGTTTTGGCTGGTTGAAGGAAATAAAGTTTGGTTTCCCCTATTTGATCGATTTATGTCGATACAACACATGTGGTTTGGACACTTGAAGTTTATAAATTGTCTTTCATCCTGTACAATAGTCTCAATAAATTTCATAAACATTTTATTTTTATTTGGATCTATATGAGGTATTGCACGGAATCTAATGTGATATGGCAGTGAGGCTTCGTTAATTGAATTTCTGTCGGTCGCCGTAATCGAGTAACATCCCCAAGTAATTTCTTCCCTCGAGGAGAAACCTACATTTGTCACGGCTCTGGGCTACAATAATCGTCTTCATGGTTCCTGAATCTAATTATATCGCTAATGAATGAAAAGCTGCTTTTGTGGTCGAGTAAATTGAGGTACAGGGAGACATAAGATCGTGCTTCCGTCGTTTACTGATGGCCTGACCCCGGCCCAACGACTCGGCAATTATTAAAACTGCGGGGATTTTACACTTTTGTACGGGAATTATTTTAAGCAAACTTCTTTGTTGAATTATGCTCAGAAATTGTCAAAAGAATATTATTGCGAAATTTGCTTTGTAGGATACATATTCGTGTAAGTCATAAATTATCATTTCTGAAATTTGAAAGAAAAGTAATTATTGTCAGAGTAGAACGAATATTTTATTATTTGTTTCTCGTGGAAGATATAGACATTATACAATCAGTCACGAAAATCAGCATACACTTATCGAATTTTGTATATCTGACTTACCATAGAAGCTAAACATGTATTTTGTCACAAAATTATTTATACTCGCGCATTAATACAATAGTTATTAATGTACTTCCAAAAGCAATTGAAAAAATTAAAGCATCCAAAGCTTACAAAGAGCTTGGGATACAATTATATTAGAAGTTACAAAACATTTAACTTCTTCAAGATATATGTAATATAAAGCCTATTATTTTGATGACTTTATGTAGATATATCAGATGTATGTATTTTTTATATCATTATGTTTTATATTTTTTAATTTCTTTTTTCTTAATAAAGTGAAGGTGAATAAGTTATGGTACATATTAGTATGTACCGTAATGTATCAAAAAGATTCATAGAGCCAACATTTTTACTATAATATCTTATATTCAATTGGGCATATGTAAACTTTTATAACTGTATGTAAATAATGCTCCCTTAATTTAATTATTTCTATACCAGAAAAAATTAATATATACTTAATTACAAAAGTGATATTAAATTAAATGGTTATAAAAACTTCCAAAAATGAAGAAAGAATTAAACAGCTTTAAAAAAAAAACTATGTTTTAGTCTTTTAGTAAAATATAAAGGCTCGAAGGTCTTCGGATTTGGGATTGAACCGTGACGAAACGAGCAGTTTCAAGAAATTCATTCGAGGGATCGCTGCCTTTCAATCTGCTTAGCCCGAAAGTTCATCAAATCACGATCTTCCTCAAACCACCATCAAAAAGCCGGTTTAATCGTTCCTTTGCACTGTAGCTCCCTTAAGCTCGACTTGCAGCGTTCGCGCGCTTTCAATCCGATGGATCGCCTAATAACCACATTTCTTTGATTGAATTCGTAACTCACGCGATTTTTCAACCTTTTCAAGGAATTCTGCTCTTCTCCTTCGTCTCTTTTTCTCATTTTTCCACATAAATAATAACCACATAATAACGAACTGTAACTGAGAAATGAGAGAAGGTATACATCGCGTAACGAGGAACACAGTATGAAAGACATTTTAAAAAAACGGAGTCTTACTGATCTACTTAAATATCTGTGATAGTTGTGAACTCTGTGATAGAGTTCCCTGAGAAAAATTTTAATTCATTGCTTTCTGATATTGTATCACGCTTGCGGCATAGAATGGTGCGAATAATAAAAACAGGGAGAGAATTCGTACATATATGCATTTCAAATTCTAAAAAGCTCAAAATTTGCATTCTAATAAATGAATGAATCATTAAATATGGTTTATAACAGAATATAAATTTATATTTATTTAAATCTATATCAGGATATAAATTACATATGATGTACCCACTATTTTTATCCACTGCAATGTCGAAATAGATGGAGGAAGATAATCACACTGAGAATGTCGATGACGCATATATGTGTATGTAAAACAGAAGAAAAACAGTCGGGAGTTCACAGGAGAAAGTGTATACAGTGGAATCATCACCTAATTTTTCATACATGTTTTTAATAAATGTAACAATAATAGAAAATATAACGAAGAACTTGAAGCTGAAATCTACAGATTATATCCGACTATTCAATAATTTTTGTTATGAGAAATTAATCGTGCTTTTCAATTTTCATTTTCCGATCTCGCTCTAATTCAGAAACCATGCATATTACAATAACACTATGGGGAACAACAGCAATGAGCCATATAAGCAAAATAGAGACAATGCAAGCTAAAATTCTTAGAACAATAGTAAACGCCTCAGGGTACGTTAGAAACGAGGACATTCGGAAAGACCTGGGAATACCAACGCTCAAGGGGGAGATTAGCAGATGTGCAAGAAGGTACAGAGAAAGAATAGCAACGCACCCGAACCGGCTGGTAGCGGAAACGATCAACACATCAAGCATAGAAAGAAGACTAAAAAGGAAACACCCAACAGATCTCATAAAGGATATAACCTAACAAACACGAAGATGATACCCCGCTGGGGGTAGCCACTCACATGATAATCAAACAGCCAAAAAATTTTACCAAATGTCCAAATTGGACAAATTGTGAATGTAAACAACTAAATAAAAAAAAATATTACAATAAGACTTCTTTTACATTTTCCTCAAAGCTGACAAATGTTTTAATAATAATTTAATAATATATATTTAATAATTTATAACAATTAAATGAAAACCATAAACATTATTGTAATTTTGATTTGCTATACATTTCACGTGTCCGTTCCATCGGTCCTAAGATCCATCACCTTTTTAGCTCAAGCCAATCAATTCGTCGCTATTCGATTTTGCTGACAAATTAAATTTCGAAATTCCAGACAAAAAGCTGACGCTGTAAACGACACGTCATTCACTTTCAGGGCGCAAAGTTGCACGCCAAAGTTCTTAATTAGAACCTGTCTCTGACGACAGTAGCCAACAACGTAATCGTGACGCACTACTTTTTCCCTTGTCACATTTCCTTTCTTCCTTTCCCAATCAATCATGAAATATAAAAAGTAGAAACGTGTTTATTGATCTATGGATATTTATGTAAATTCATATTCTTAGAAGAACAGGATTTAGACAGAGATTTGTATCAGTTCCTAAATAATATAAAGAATAATCGTCTTGATTAAGTAAGAAGCTCAATGTGCAAATTTATATTTTTGTAAACAACACTAAAGAAATAGATTTATTTCTAATTAAAATAAAATTATAAAATCCTAAATATTCTAAATATTGACTTAAATAAATAAATATCGTATTTAGAATATTATAATTATGTTGAAAATTAAATGAATTATATTTAAAAATTAAGAATATTAGAATTGAAAGTTTATATTATACAGAATACTATACTTTGAATATTTTATACATTTTTCGTATCGTATGCATTTTCATCTATTATTCTACATCTTTAAATTTTCCATAAATGTATAAAATTTCGCAGTCTAATGATCAAAGATTCGCTTCACTGACGTAAACGGACGGTTCTTTAATCCTCAGATGGTGAAACTATCCGGAAGAAATTCCACAGCATCGATTTTTACGCGGTAAAGAATAGCCTGTTGATGCTAGTGGAATTTGTCTGAGGAACTTCTGCCTTGCTTCTCCGTCCAACCTAAAAGAAAGATAAGAATTACTCAATCGTGGATGCATCACAAGATTCATTTATATATATAATATCGCTTAATATTCGACAAATACTTAGGGTAATGTTGTTCAAATTTGGCGGAATTAATTATATTTGAATAATGAATATATTTGTTTAGGTGTAACTAGTATTGATCTTTCATTAATTTGTCAAAATATTTTAAGAATGGAAATAGAGAGACTGACTTGATGATGTTTTATATATTTCGTAACTAATAGGTTTTTTTTAATACTTTATCGAATAAACAGCTATTTGTTTTTAATATTATAATAGTTCGGCAACTAAAGGCTTTGTTTTTCACATATTAAGCAATTGAGGTATCAAATGTTCAAAGAAAGTTGATAGGAATTATTAACTTCTTCTTTATGGCACGACAATTGGTATGTACACGATCAACTTTGAAACTATTGTTTGAATTGACGTTTTATTTAGCTGATGAAAGATAGAAATATTGGATCAAAAATGGTGAATCCCTGTGAAAAGTAGTCGATTTCAACGAGTGTCTATTATTCTACATCGTGTGTTCAGTTGTACGGCGAGATGGTTGAAATGTTTCGGTGGAAAAGTCGGGAAACAACTAGTCATGTTTCGAAATTGACTGGTCCCGAGATTGAAACCACAGACAGTGCACGTGCGCTACAATTTCTTCTTTTTCACTATACTTTCTACAAACAAGATATTTTAATGAATCTTTCTGCGTAGAATATTCGGAAATGTCAGATTAATTACCCGTTTCAGCGATTAATTTTTCTTGTATAAAATTATTAAAAATGAAATTGGAACACAATAAATTATTGTTGAAATGTATAAGTTAATTCTATTTTTAATCGAAGTGTATTTTCCTAAAATGTACAATATTCATATTTAGTGAAAAAGTATTTTATGAATTTCTCAACTTCTAGAGTGCGTATATAGTAATATGTTTTAATGTTTAAAAGCATCTGCTTCGTCTGTGTTCAATTATTTCTACCATTCTCTTGAACTAATCAAGATATGTCTACTATTTTACCAGGAGTATGATTATGAAATAACTTTCGTATCCATCCTGCAATATTTGACAGTATTGTTCGCATTTCATGTTATTCTTCTCTTTGCACTGTTGGAATAACGAATCGATGATCAATAATAACACAAAAATGTAGTTAATGCAGTCAATTTATATTTCAAAAAAGAAAGGTGAATGAATTTTATTAATTTAAAAAACAGTATAATCAAGATATTGTCACTTCTGTGTACCACTTTTCTTTTGAACTTCTAAATTGTTGTCACTATTTTACGTGATCTTCATATCCCTTTTTCTCACAAAAATTTATAGGTTTCCATATATAACAACGAAGAGGCAAAATTATATATCTTTCAAAAGAAATACATATCAGAATCCCAATATAACTGGCGTAATATCGTCATGAATACATGGTGACCCACATAAAAGGTTACAAACTACTTTGTCCTGAAAACTGCTAAAGATAACGGCGAAATCCCTTCTTTCGAAATTTTAGGGTTAGCTTTATGTAACTTACATAAAATTGCGACCATTCAGTCGGCTCACATTTTCATATAAAATAGACGTATAAAACGCGTTAAGAAACCCGACGAATTCTCGAAAACGTTTGTCAAAGATACTCGTAGTCGGTTTTCTACATTTTACCCCAATTTGGAGGAAATTATATTTATACGCGTTCACCTACAGTGATTCCTGAAAGTATTCGTACATTGGCAGATCCCTTTAAAAATTAAATTCTAAAAAAAAATCCTAAATAAAATTTCAGAACGTTTTGTATCGATGAGTCACTGCACAAATATTGTATGTCTACTTTTAGCGTTTTTGAGATAAGAAATTCCAAAAATTCAGTGGCATTATATAAATAAATAAATAATGTTTGCACCGTATTTATTTTCATTAGAGCTATTATAAAACTTTTTGCAAATTGCACATTGATCCTTTTTAGGAACATAAAATGATAAACGTAAATGATCGTGCTTCTTAAAAATACGTCTATATGCATTAAATACAATAAATAAAAATATTATTTTTGACAAATTCATATTCACTTCATTGAAGTAAATATAAATGTAATTTTTATCCAGCATAAAGAAACAGTCAAAAACTACATGTTGCATGTAAAAACTCAAATTTTACAAAAGATGGATATACAATATTTGTGCAATAAGTCATCGATATAGTACGCGCAATATACAAATAAAAGATAAAAGTTTAGTATGGCAAGTGAACGAATAGTTTTGTGACCCACTGTAAATAGTTTATGCATGACTCCTTGTACTGTACAGAAATAACTGAAACGACAGTGCAGGCACGTGAAAACGCTCGCGCTCTCGTTGCTGTAAAATGACTACTAATTTCTCAGCCGAGGGATCATCAATTCATGAAGCAGAGCAGACGTAATTTCACCCGTTCATTAATTCTACAAGCCGCGTTCATATTGTTCGATTCACGCCACGTAATAACTAGGGGCTCTCGAAAACAATCGAAAACGAGCGTCGAGTTGATAATGTTCCGACGAGTAAATTCACATGAAACCACCACGATCGCCATAGGAATGGAAATGCCGTAAATAACAACGCGTCTTGATTGTTTCGCCAAGACAAACCTTCATTTATATCCAGCCAGTTAATTTCATGGCTGCCGCAATGAAACGTCAAATGAACAACAGACGGGTTCTCGGTACAAATTTTCTGCCACCAATGGGAACTTCAACGTAACACCAAGAAACAATAATTAAGGTTGCAAATTAAGTTTGAAGTAATACATGCTTGTACGGTCATACACGAAAGTATTTGAACTCTTACCGCAGAAAACTTTGTAGAAGAATAGAAAATGTATATAAAAATTACGAGATATTTATTACAGACACGAATTTAGTAAAATGTTAGTATACGCCATCAATAGTCATCCTAAGCATACAATAAGTGTTAAACATGGTTCTATTGAGTATTGAAGTTTGTCAATATAGTGGATAATTGACTGTTTAAAGCTTAAATAACTTTGTGATCTCTGCGACTCATATTCTTGTACTAAATATATTGTAATGTCTACATTATAATCTCACATTTATTTCAAGCTTTATTAATACAATTGTGACACTCGTATCTCATTACAGTACGAAATTTCAAAATGGTTCATATAACACACAAAATATCCATAAAAGGTGTCTCCAAGTGCTTAAATACTTTTACGAGCGTATGTATTATATTGGCAGATTGTTATCGGTCTTTCCGCATTTGAAACCCGCATTATCCATGTGCTAGCGGTTGGCATATCGTTAAATGGTGTAGATTCTGTAAATAGGAGCATTTATAGAAAATGTTGGTAGGGGAATTGCGAATGTGCATTTATCTCGAATGCTGACATTTCTGTGTTACGTCGATTTAGGTTTGTTTGCTCGCGTATTTTAGATGAACTAGTTCATATCGCGTAGGAACTGTTAAATATTATGTCGACTTTCCCTCGGTTATAACTTTTATTTTAATTCTCTCAGTTTTCGAAGTAATCATGCAAATCTCTCATAGAGTGATTTTTACGATAGTATTTCGTGATGATATATATTATGACAATGATAATAATTCATATTAATTCAGTAGTATTAAATTTTCCATAACAATTGTTGTTACAATTTACAATTTTTATAATTCTCACGAATTTATCTTTGTAATGCGAAAATGAAATATTTTGTCCAATACTTCGTCTTCTAATTTCTAGTTTAATTTCATTATGTTCGTAGCAAAGTCATATTATGATATTTTACAGGAAGATCCTCTAATAATGTCGTAATAATATTTCAAGATAATCCGCCGAAATAATGTCTCAAGATAATAATAAACGATGGTATTTCCTAGGAATATTCTATTACAATAATTTATAATAATTTGTACAATCGTATCCTAGAATAATATTTCACAATATTATTCAACGTGAGTAATTCGTGTCACGTCTTTCATGTTAAATGATTCCATGAATTTCCAAATGCACTTGGGAGAACTTAATGGCGTGAGAGCCACTTTGTCAATTTACAATAGTGTAACGATGAATAATTCAATATTTTTCGTTCTCAATATTTTTCACATCGTTTCATTTATAAGTGTGTTGTTTTATCGTAAATTGATTTTTATTTTTAGTATATGCTGCATGAACTCTGTCAAATTTAGAAATAATTTACGAAGCTAGAAGAATGTGAAAAAAATTGTAAAGGAAAGAAAAAGAATAACAAATTTATAAAGAAGAAGAATTGATAAAAGTACGCATGGAATAATTGTCTATTTTATTAAAACCAATAGCATTTTTAGATTTCTAAAAATTTCAAATTTGAACTCCTTCTTTTATGATTTTTAATTTTTCATCTGAATTAAAAGTTTTTATTATATTATTAATAAAATATCATGCTAATATTAAGAATTATTTTATATTGGCGCAATACACAATAAATATTTCGTATGTAACGGGAGTAACGATAGTTAAATAAATTGACATGTGAATATTTCATGCATATTTATTTATCTTGTTTTCTTTTTTTTGGAGTAGGTTGCTGACATATTCGTTGTTATGCCAACGAGCGGGCGTGGGTGGAATATGGCATTTTCCACAACACGATCCTCGAAAAATTTGTTTGCAAACATTTTTTCGATTCTCCAGCTCGGCAGCAAGAACAACACGAATGCGACAAATTAGAATCTCGTTTTACAAGGTATCCAATATGAGCCGCACATATCACGAAATATTAAAACAAAAAATCAGAATTGCGACAAGAATTGCGAAGTGAAAGAAATTGCTACAAAAGCACTTTTTCATTCAACTCGATATTTCCTTTTATTTCTAGGTTAATACAAATTCAAATTTTAGTTACGTTTAAACGGAGGAGTATTAATTATCCGCTTTGTAAATTAAACATAAGCTATTAGAAAAAATATGATCCTATATATTTTTCCCTTAATATATTTTATATAGGATAATGTTGTTAATATAATGAATGCTCTCTGGCGTAGAATTTCGTCATAGTTGCACATAATCAAGTTCTTTCATCGACTAGAAATTTTCTAGCAGCTGCAGTGAGAAAGTTCGCCTTCTACCACCTGTTGGTAATGATTCAAGACCTTACAACTTTAGTTCGCAAGAACATCGTTCGTGCTGACACTCAACTTGATACCATATACTAAGGCTATACTCTACAATTTTAGAAGAATTCTAATACAAATTCCTTATTTAAATTCCTGTTAAAGAATGTATTTTCTTTCCTCAAATATCAATTTATCAAGAACAAGGCAAATATGACTACAAATTCTTCCATATCGAACTATTATATTTTCAAATTACATTTATATTATATTTTACATATACAATAGTATCCTATAAACTAAAGATGTATTAAGTACAAGTTTCTCATTCGATTCTCCATAAAAAATTTTACCTTTCATTGTAATATTGAATTTAAAAAGAAAATTAGTATAACAGCGCAATAATTTCTTATGAAACAAAAACACGTACATTCCAAGGATAAATAGTGCTCTAAATAATGAGTCACACTTGTCATCGAGGAAAGTGACGATTCCTCTGTGGCGGAAAAATGCCAGAAACACTGGTCATTGTGGCTCCCCCTTTTTCCACTCTTGGCACACAACCACTTACGCAACTGTACGCCATAAATCCAAAAGTTACTGCTTTTTCTTTGCACGAATGCTACGAGCCAAATCTAAGGAATAACATTTGTTCGCGTTGTCACATCGTCTATGCGCGCAACATTTATGACAACGATTATTATTCTCGTTTTTCGCCAGTTTTACTCTATTCATTTTTTGAACACCTTTCATCTTTCTTTTTTTTCTTTTTGTACAGAGAAATATTCAACTAACAAAGAAATAATTGAATTGCTTTTTTAAAAAAAACTATTGAATAATGTGATAACAAGTTTCACCACTTTCTTAAAAAAAAGGTAAATATATTTCTATGCAAGAGGAGGATCAAAAAGGATTGTGAACCACAAGTAAAATTACGCGGTAGCAAGTTTCATCACTATTTGCTTGTAAAAATCGAGCTCAAGGACTACTGGGTAATCTTCTTAAGCTTCAATTCGTCTGTTTTAAATTTCAAGCTGCGCGAGGACAATTCCATGCCTGTCGTATAAATCTTACGACCATCGTGTTCACGTTTGTGAGTTTATTCGAATAATTAATTAGAACGTTTGTTCAAACTTTTCTCTCACGTACCAACTTCGATTCTTTTTTATCGCGATTGCCGCGTAAATTTTAATTGGAACCGCTGCTACATTTTCTATCTTTATTGACAATCTATCGGAGCTTTCGATCGAAACATTTTATATTAAGAATTTATTATACAGTGTTCATATTACTGCGATTAAATGAAAAATATAAATTTTTATGATTTAAGACTTTTAATAATTTGTGAATTTTTAAACTCTTATAATGTATTATTAAAAATATAAAGATACATTTTGCAATATAGAGAGATTTATTTTAATGCATAATCAATTTCAATTCTATTTTGTTCAAGTTCCAAGTAAATAATAATTTCATAGCGATCATAATCATTTGTTATAATAAGTTGTAATAAAAGATATAGAAATTTTTTCTTAGTTCTCGTCTTACAAAGAAACTTAAATCATTTTTTTATTTTAAGTGTTTTCTTTGAGTAGGATTCGATAAGTTTCCTCATTGAGGAAAATGCAAAAAAAGAAATTTAGTAGAAATAAGAACTATATGCTGTAACAGTCTGCATCGACCAATGTAATAGAAAGACTTTATGACACGAATAGGAATACGTCCAAATCGGTTTCCTATAATAAGAGTTTCAGGTTGGATGAAAAGTGAGCACTAATTTTAGTCCTATAAGGAACCAACTTTCGCAAAGTTTAATTGATTTTACCAAACAATATGATTGAGTTGAGTGAAAAGTTTTTACGTTTTTATTATATCAAGTACAGAATTGATTATATTGATATCATAATCAGTAATATAATCTACACATGTTAGTATGTATTACTATCTCATAAATAAATTTTACGGAGTTAACAACCAGTAAAATAATTTGGAAAATCAATATTCACTTCTTTATAGCCTTTGAATTCTTTTCGATTCATAAAATTTTGTAACGACTTGAATAAATAGTAATCACACAGTGTTTCATTCAGTGAATATGAAGAAAATTGCTTATAATTTCTCCATTTAATATTTCTATTCTTTTTCCAAGTGGATTTTCCCATGTACTTATAAACAGAAAGAAACATAATTGCAACTGTAATCACAGTAGAATATATGAGTTAAAAAAAAGCAAAGAAGTAGGAAATGGAAAAATTTGTCATTCAACTCAATATAAAATAATAATCAAGAAAAATGTTTTGTTCTTTGATTTTCTAATTCATAAAAATATTCTGAAAAAATTAAATTTATTAAATTAATGTAAATTTTATATAAGCTTCGTATATCTTTTAAATCGTTGAAAACGAAAGGATATAGAATACGCTTAGTTGACAAAATTTTTATTATCAGAATGCACTTACCGATAATGAAGAGTTTCCTCCATCGTCAGAATTCTTAATACGTCTAACGCTCGCGAACCGCAAAGGTAGCAGAGATTCATTTGGGGCTCGGAAAAATTGCTCTCTTGGTAATTGCTGGGTCGTTGCGCGTAATGTAAGACGTTAAAACCAGAATTACTCTCTACTTGTACTTCCAGCGACAAAAGTCTCGTTCCGTGACGCAATAAAGGAACCTCCGTCACTTTTTAGAACTGAAGAACGCTGATGTTTTTGATCTGGAACAGAATGAATCGTAAAATTATTTCCAATTATTCCACAAATGTTCCCTAACGTATAATTCTTTCATTCATTAAACATTTATTATAAAATTACGCAAATTATCCAGAATAGAAAAGATGATTCTATACAATACTACAATGAAATTCAACTGAAAATGATAGAGTACAATGAAAACGAATCAGAAGCTTATTTAATTAAATGATCGAACTACCTTATATTCTCAAACAAAGAAATAATATTTACATGATGAAATTATTTCTGATATGATCAGCAGTTATATAAAATTTTTAATAAATGAAATTGAATTAAGATTGCTATTGCATGGAAGAAACATACCGAAAAATAAATTAAGAGAATTAGGATTTATCTGGAATCGTATCTGATTGAATATTGAAGGAGGAATGAATGTTTTAATGACATTTAATGAGACTTTTGTTGCTTTGTCAATAACCTTCTGAAAAATTCGACTTCTCTCGCGATTCTGACATTTTCAAATTACAAATTAATACATCACAGTAAGCATTTCCTTCTTTCATGAAATTATTAGTTAACAAGAATTTTCACATTCTTTCCAAATTGACGTGTTTTATCAATCTAAAATTTTACGGTACATTTTTGTTTAGTAGTCGTGCTTGCAACGAGTAGAATGTTTCACCTATGAAATTAAAGTAACTTGAGATTGTCATTGTGTCAACCTAGTTTTCCATTGGCGATTTTAATTAAACTTTTAATGTTCAAAATCACATTTATGCAAAATATATTCTGACCTCTTTCCCATAAAAGAATCTCAATTATACCTTTCACAGAAATCGAACTAATTATCTTCCCCGTTTTGCTCGTCGAAAGTGAAGTATAATCAATCTTGAAGTGAAATTCGTTTTGATTCGGAATGAAATAGAAAGATTCTGCATAGACATTCTCACCAAACTTCTTACTGTATGCAGAGAGAAAGGAATAAACGATAGAAATGACTTCTTATGCGCATCAGTAATTAATCAAATCCTTTAAAAACTTTCGTCCTTGCTAAAAAAATATTTGGGCTTGTAAATCATTGGTTGATGGTTTGGGAATGGAATAAAATAAATCTCGAATCTGGATTAAATCCTGAAGTTAAATAAAAGAAATCAACAATTTATAAAATTATTCACAAGGTGAAATTACTGAAGTAAATTTTCAGTTGTGCTTAGAAATACAACGAAATACAATATGTGCAAATCAGCTTTTAATCACTATTATGATGCAATTCTAATTCTTTCAAAACTTTAAACATTGTACATACAAATTACATTTATGAAATGTAAAACTACACTGTGCAATGTTAAAAGTATATTATACGTATATATAAGATATTTCAGATCAAGAAGAAATTTTGATGAATTCGTGAATTTATATAATAATTTTACGTCATAGAAAATTTAATTAAAGCATAAAATAAATGACTTATGTTCAGTTTGTGTTCAGTTTAGAGTTTATATTATTTATTAAATAAAATTACAATGGGTCATTATGTTAACAATATTATTGTTGACTAGTCATTGCAAGAAGAAAAACAAGATCAACGCCGTGAGATAAATTTTACAATAAAATCTAGAAGAAATATTTAATTTACGAGGTGATATAATTCTAACCAAGATTTATATGGTTAATTTTCAGCGACACAGAGCATCACACGAGGAGAACACAATGATTTATTTAATGGAAAGTAGACTATTATCGCGGACACTGCACTTCGTGCTATTATAACTCATCCACGAAAAATCCACGTATATATGAACGATAGTTCATTGATTCAGAAGGTTCTTTACCTTAACAAGACCTTTTTCCATTTCGATAAGAAATTTCAGGGTATAATAAAAGAACGTGCTTTATTTTACTACCTACCCAGATCTATCTAGAAAAACCACCAACTTTATACGACCAATACATCACGGATCCTCGTTAAATTTTAATCCCTAATTAGTCAGAATCTCGAAACAAGACATGGCAAAGAATATAAAGAAATTGCTGAATACTGAAATAGTATCATAGAAACGAAGATTACAGGAGGAAGCTATGATACGTCCAATTTTATGTTTCTTTTTTATTTTGATGTTATTAAATAATTAGAAGGGTGTGTTTTAATATATTATTATATAAATATATATTATATAAACTAATATATAATATATTAATATATAAACGAATAATTTTCAATACATTATTTTAACCATTAAATAACATCAAAATAGAAAAATTAACAAATTTGCTTATCATATTTTTCTACTGTGATTTTCATTTGTAAGATACTATTTGGTACAAGTATTTCAGCAATAGATAGTAAATTCATTAGGTCTTACAAAAAAGGACTAATGTTATATCTAATGTGTAAAGTATGATGATTAATAGTTTTGAAATCAATATTTTTCGAGATAGTTCAGATCAATACTTTGAATGTAAATATTTCCAAGAGAATCCCACAATTAAATTTAATAAAAAGACAGTTTTGTTAATATGCGATCGACAAGGTATTGGATTTCAGAAAATTGTGACTTACCATATCTTCCCTCTGTGATCTTCGAATGTGACATAAAATATTGACAGCGAAATGAAATATCGAAATAAAATCGGACTACATTGTCAGCGAAATTACAACCCTCACAATCCACTTTCCTAAGACAGCCCCTCTTTCAGCTATCCTATATTCGTCAATAAAAATCGACATAAAATAAGATATTTTCTCAAAAACGGATTTAAATTTCGTCCACGGAATCGTAGCACTTGTACAACGCTAAATTTCATCCATTCGCCAAGATGAAGGCCTTGTAATCTAAGAAAGATTGCTTCAAAAAGCATTCAAGGAAGAATGGCTGCCACGTACAGGTGAGTCAAGAATTCTATACTACAATGGAGAGGTTACAATTCCATTTTTCAAAGGCTCAAGAGAAACACTCGGAAGTCCGTTACCGCGTCTACATTCGAAACTCGAACGACGTGGTATGTTTCATCCCTTGGAGACTCGCCAATTTCCATTTTTCCCTTACTCGCATGCGGAGCTTATCCCGATTCTTCGAAGATAATTGCGGTTCGAAAATCTCCTCCTAGGTAATCTTCGCCAGTATAATTGAAAGAAACGAGTCCTGGTTTGTTAAGAATGTCGAATTCCTACGATTAAACCTTCAATAGATGGAAATAAATGCTTTTCTATTTTTAATTTTCTTTTCGGAACTATTATTTAGGCAAGAACTAGCAAATTACAGAAGTGGTAAAGAAGTTTTTACGGAGGAATCATATGCAACAAGTTTGCAGGTGTTTCGAGAGTGTAACTAAAAAGGGTTGCTGTTAACCGTTTATTGGCAGTTTACCAATTATTCTTTCTCAATAACCGATTATATTGCCGAGAAAGAGAAGTTTAATGCTTGAATGAAAATCTTGGAAATTAAGTCGCTTGGAAAATAAAGGATCGCATACTTCAAGTTTTTGTTGATTGAGCATTATGAATTAATATCTCCAGACTTAATTATTTCGAAAATTGTATAATTGAAAGAAGAAATATTATAAGAATTGAATTTTTGTGATATTACAATGATTTGACAATTAATGTTTAAAAAGTTAATTACGTCGAAAATGAAATAGATAAGAAAAATGAATATTTACAAGCTTAGATTTTATATAGTATGGTAATGGTTTTTGTTCTATTTTAATTCTAATGATAATTATTTCTAATGATCCTATTCTAATATTAATTATTAATTCAAAATAACTTTACAAATAACGAATCGAAGGGAAGGCCATTCGTAAAATTACAAATTTCATGTAAGAAACATGGACGTATTCCTTCACCAAAGGTTGAAGAAGGAATGATTGACGGTTCCTGTCATTTCGAACGATCTTTGTGGGAGCTAATAATATCACCCGACACGAAGAATCTGTTTGCTTTTGAAATTTTATACATTATCGACTCTGAATATAAAACTTACATTTTTTCTTTTGGAATTTATAATTAATTTATTGTATTTCTATCTTCTTTATTTATTAATTGTTCAGTATCATTTTTCTACGTTCCACAACTGCTTTCGTACAAAACGTCTATCCTTGTGTTATAAAAGTACGTAGTCTCATACAATTAAACAATATCCCGAATGTAAAAGCACCTCTAGCATAAAACGAATTTGTACTTCCACCTGGAAAAGGATACTACATTTTAAACTAAATCTTTTTACCAATTACAGTCAAATTAGCTGCAAAAATTGGGAAGCAGAAATAAGTACGATATTGAAAAATTATCATTACTTAATTGCTTTTAGAATTATGTATGTACATTCTTACAACATTCACAGATAATGTACTAATTTTATCTTGCACTAAATGAAATATTAATTAGGAATACAAAATATTGTTCAGAAATTTAACAAGTTAGATAGAAAAAATAGTTATGATTTTCATTATTGTGCAAAATATATTCTCCATCTCTCTTCGTCTAAATAATAATGATTTTAATTATTATGAAAAATATTTCTTTTAATTTTCTTTCGTGTGCATTTTCATTTCTTTGTGGATTAATAATTTCCTTTGTTAATTGTTCCATTTGTACTTTATTTGATTATAAATTTTTCCTGTCTTAACTTTCAATCATTGAAATAAATTTTGATTTTCGAATTTTCTTTCCCATGAATGATAAATAAATTTAACTTTATGTCTACTACTTAAATAATATAAAAATTTCGTCGGAAATTTGTGTAAGAGAAAGAACTGCAATTGAGTCAGTGAATCAATAAATGAGAAAATTTCGATGGTTGAAAGT
Organism: Bombus huntii; assembly: GCF_024542735.1. Classification (NCBI taxonomy): domain Eukaryota; kingdom Metazoa; phylum Arthropoda; class Insecta; order Hymenoptera; family Apidae; genus Bombus; species Bombus huntii. Next base: position 8,509,322 of record NC_066250.1, on the reverse strand, counting down.
GCAGCGATGCATCGACGATTACGTCCCCAATGAAGTTAGATACAAAGAGATGCAAATGACGCTTGATACCGGAAAGCAATTTGGATATATGATACAAAGCTGGCGGGCGCTGTAAGTGAATTTCCAGCTATATACCAAAAAGCCTCTGTTTCGTGCAAAACTAAACTTTTTAAATAAAATTTCTTAGGGTCAAACGATTCGAAATTTTCACACTCTTCAAGATTATTTCTTTATATTCAATGCATAAGCATACATACATACGTACAGTGAGAGATCAAATTGTTATGATCATTTCTACGATCTAAAATTTTAAATAATTTATACGATTTTCTTTTTATCAACTATAAAAAACTTTACAAATTACACAGGTGTAATCTTCGAAATACTTAAACACGACACTTCCAAGTTTAAAAATATTCTACAGAATGAAAGATTCAAGCTTTAATATAATCTACGTACCGTCAAAATTCAATTTTAGATTGAACACCAATAAATAATAATAATAATAAATAATAAACACCAATAATCCTCTACCAGGCACATTCTCCCTTTTTTTCGCTCATTCTGGAGGAAACTTTCGCCAGCTGCAGTTCCATCGAAATTTCCTGGAATATCGGTTGAAGCTCGGTTCCGATTGGAATTTTCTGCCTATCCCTTATCTGTGACAATTCAGGAAGGTCTCGCGATTTCTTTTGTCATCTTCGATTCATGGATCAAAGCACGCTCGAACATCGTGGCAATCACAGGACGTTCCTCCTTTTTCTATAGTTGCTTGATAAGGCTATGACCTACATGCTCAGTGATAAAGAAATAGACCCATCTACTCTTATCCGACGGAAAGTAACAGCAGCAGAGCCTCACCTTCCTGAGAAGTTAATTCATACTGAAGACGAGTGATTCCAAAATGATCTGTTGGTCTGAAATGATGGTCTGAAGTCGGCTTTATGGAGGAGTTTGTCGTTTGGTAATTGTTTGTGTAGATTGCGAGAATTAGATTATGCTGTAATACACTGTGACAAGAGGACCAAGATAAAGTAAATTGATTTCTTGTGAAGAAAATTATTACGCTGTGAAATTATGACTTAATATTAATTTGAAGTTCATTTAAATTTTACATGAGAAATAGCGAGATTTGGACTTGTAATATTTAAAGGTCGACATCCAGTGCGTCAGAAATGAATTTCTTAAGATGAGGGTTAACGGAGGGTAGTAATATCAATTAGAACATGATCTGAATACTTATCTTTCATATGAAGAATAATCTAGCTTTAAATTTTTACCAAAACCTATTTGTAAAACGGTAAATTGCGCAATCGTAAAATATTTCCCGGAAATATCTTCTCTTATATTTTATTTAAACAAATCGATTATCAGGGAGAATACTCGATGATAAAAAATATTCCGACTCTTTACAATTTTCAGTTGCTCATAAATCCACAAGTTTATTGCAAAAATTAAATTGCCATTTCATAGGTATAAAAATATAATATTTTGATGACCGAAAAACCTGTCGAATTCGATTAAAACATTCGTGTTTTCTCACCGAGAGAATAGCTATTATCCTCCAATTTCCTCCTACCTTCCTTCCTGGTATTTTACGAAGATTAAGTTCACAACTTTTTTAGTTAATGTTTTCTACAATATCACAAATATGAAAGTAGATACGCGTGTACAGAAAGGAATATGATTATGGAAGCTACGTGTGAAATCTACCGCGATACATTTTTCCAGTATTCTCGTGCTTTTTATCTCACACGTGTATTCGACATTCTAACTATATTTTTCTGCTTTAAAGAAGAAACGAATAGGACAGGAACGGAAGTAAATGTTAAAGAAACGACGATCGATCAGTTATCTATAATAGTTGTAAAATTTGAAATAGATTCAACGATATAGTGGAACGCCATTTTTCACTGTTATTTGTCTTCAAATAAGCGTTACAGATTCGGCAGCGAAACTCAGAAAAAATTGCAGAGTTCCATCTCAATATTTTTCCATACAGAAGAGAGAAATTCTTGGAATATTTATAGTGACAATTTGTTCTCAACAGAGAACAAATATTTTTCATTCTTTTTATACACGCCCTGGGAAGTGAGCAAACAAAGGTGACAACTGGCTAGATATGAATCTTAAATACAACCTTAAATACGAAATATCAGTCTTATACACTGGCTCATAGAAGTATTTGAACATCTATCACATAAAACTTTTATGTTCATATCGTATGTCCTATATAAATATATATGTATACATTTTGAAGCTTTGGTAGCACAAGGTTTTGGTAATGAAACATAACTGTTACGATTATATTGATGAAATTTGAAACCAATTGGAATGCACGAGTGATACATGAAAAAAGAACATAAGTTTCTTAATGCAATATCAGTACGGACAGATTACGAAAAAATTATATGATTCCCATAAATCATAAGGTATTTCGTTTAAGTGGAGCGAAATGGATTCTAGGAAAGAAATAGCAGCCATCAAAAACGCATCAAAGTTGCATGCTTATATGCATAAATTTTTATCAACTTCCTTTAACTCTCAGCGACTGGCTTCCAGCTGTCGCAATAGAGGTTCTGATACGAATTGATTATCGTTTAGCGCGATAGTTGGAAGGCGATAAGCTAGAATTTATTTCCGAACTGCCTTTCTAAGATCAATATAAAAAGAAACGAGAATAGATTCCTATCTTTTCACAAAAAGATATCTGTTACCTCCTACAGCTTTCTGACATTCCTCGATTGTTCTACGTTAAATTTTTCATATTTTCCGAAAATTTATTTGTCTTGAAATAAGCGTTTTGGACTGGTCAGCGAAAGCATGAAAAAAATTACAGAGTTCTATCTTAGTATTTTTCCATACCGAAAGAAGAAATTCCCGAATTTATTACGTTATAGGAAAGCACCAGTATTTTCTAAATTTAGTTTCAATCTTTCATACCTGAATTTCAGCTTTCATAGCTATCAAAAGTGTTACCTCATATGTGTATCACTATTTTGTAAATTTAATTTTTCATATCAATATTGAATTTTTCACATCTGTCAAATATGTTGCTTTATTGATGTATCATTATTTTCGAAATCTCATCTCAATTTCCCACGACTGACAAAACCGTTTCATCATTAGTGTGCCATTATTTCTTGATTTCCTAGTTCGAAATCTAATTGCAAGGGGAAAAGTAATAAGGGAGTAAGGAAACACATTCCAAGTTCCAATATGAGCGATTGGGAGCAGGCCAACTTATCCATCTCAATATCGACACGTCCTTTACTACCCCGTTTATTGAATTGAATTTATTTTTGCCCAATAGCAAGAGCTTCTTCAAAGCACTCGGTTGTTTATCCTGAAGAGAAAATAAAGGAGAAAAATTCCTGAACTGAATGGCGAAAGAGAAGGCAAAGTGACCAAAATGTCTAATAAATGTTCTAAATAAATGAAAGTGGAGTAAATTGAAACAGTTGAAGAGAGAAATATGTATAATGACGAATAATGGAAAGTTTAAAACTGTTACTGTATGAATTTTAATAACTTTTGTACCAAAAATTTTTTATTCATTCTGCGGTATATATTTATTTATATAATATATAATATAGTATAATATATTCATTTCTCTTATTAGATATAAATCCATTTTGTAAGATTATATTGTCTTTTTATACTTCTCATTTTATAAGCTTTCTATATCGGGCCATCTTGCTGGTTAATTCTTTTAATTCACAGAAGGAGCACGGAACGTACGTATTTTTCAAATATATAAGGAAAAGGGAAGAAAAAGATCCATGGAATGGTAGTTTCCTTTAAGCAAAAAATTAGAAAGTAATCTATCGAATCTTTCGATCCTCCACTAGGAAATGAATTCAGTTTCTATATGTTTATGTATAATTGAATGCGAGGAATGGAGAAAATAGATTAAACGTAGGATATTATGGATTAATTCAAAGTAGCTCCTCTTTAATCATATAACAGTAAAAATAAAAGATACAAGCAGAAGTTAACTCAACAAATTACGAAATTAGAATTCTACCTGTAAAGTGAAAAATAAGTCTTGTAGCTGATCAGAAGCAATTACTTAGTGCAATTACATTATGTGTGAATGTTTACTCAAGTTAATATTTGAAATAGCTGTTATCTATAACGTAGTCAACCACTTTTATTAAATATTAAATCGAACGTTGAAGTAAAGCCTAAGAGAAATATACGTATAAAAATAGAGTACAAAAATTGATCATGATAATATAACATTTTATTTTAATTTCTTACATATTGTAATACTAACAATCATGATTTTAGCGTATAATAAAAAATCATTTGATCTTTGAAATAAACAAAGTAGAATTAGAGGATAAAAAGAATAAAAAATTAAAATAAAAACACTGATAACACATTGACAACATGTTGAAAGCTATATAAGAACATTTTTTCATGAAAATTACTAACAATGTCGTTCGATAAATTTTGTATTTTAAGAATAGACTTAAGAATAGACTGTCAATTACACATAAAACATTTAAAAAGCTTACATTTCCATATAAATGGAACTTATATCTTCCTTTTAACAAACCAGAGCAAATATTGTTCTAAAAATAAACTTATTCAAAAGACGTCTATGCTATTCTTCATCTTATCAAGTACACATAAAATATTTAAAAGGCGTACATTTCTATATACTCAATGTATATTTCTCTCCTTTAATAAATCAGTATACATATTTTCCCAAGAATAAGCTTTTCAAAAGATTTATTTTATTTTATCCTATTTTTCATCCTATCAAGTACAGGTAAAACGTTTAAAAGGCTTACATTTCAATATACTGAAATTATATTTTTTCTTCTAGCAAATCAGAACTTCTTGTTGCAACGTTCCACGCATGTATTTCAATCTCAACTTTCGAGTAACAAACTGGTCACGATATTACCAGCGTGTCACGTTCTCGAACTCGTTTTTTCCCCCTAATAACGTTTCAAGACCACATCAGCTCCCTATCTGTCGTCTGAATTGTTTTGCACCATCCGCGTGTCGAGAACAAAGAAACAAAATCTTTTTAGTCAGCGAGTTCCTGCCTCTTTTCCTTTTATTTTAGTTTATTTCTTTTTAAACCGAAACTGAAATAAAATGAAACATTACACTGTCGCTGAAAACTCACATTCGATGCTAGAAATCATCGTTTTACTTTTCCGGTTTAAATTACGATGTTTGCGATATCTTTTAACGGAAACGAAATCGAGATGGACGTAATGTGAAATTGTGCCCATTAAAAAGATATAAAAATTTTGTACGAAATTGAGAACTTAAATCAAAATGAAAATAATTAGTCGATTAAAAAAATTTGTGGAACGTCGAGATTATTTAATTTTGCAAAAATTCTGTTTATTTTCGGTATTCTGGATATTTTATATATTCTTTATTATATACATTATTGTGTATGTAGTATCGTGGACGAAAGGCCTAAGAAATATCGGGCGAACTATGAACAATGTCGCGAGAGCCGAGGCGTCGTCGGGCCCATCAATGTGTCATCGGTCTTTTCAAGTGCATAGTTTCGTGGAAAAGACCTACGTGACCCTGGCCACGAGCGTCTGCAAAACACGTGTGCGTTGGGCCTAGGAAAAAGACAACAGAATGCGGCAACGACGAGAGCGTTAGTCGAAAAGCAGCGTGCGAGTCGAAAAGCAGCGTGCGAGTCGAAAAGCAGCGTGCGAGTCGAAGAGCCGAGTGCGAGCTGAGCGGAGACAGAGGTTGCGGGTGGCGTTGCCGAGAGAGTGTGGATTGCGCTGTTTTCTGTGCGTTTGGCGTGAATAGTTCAGGTTGAACAACAATCGTCTTTTTCTGTCTGATTAACATCTCTATTGTCCACTCTTTTTAAACACATTATATCACGATATTACATATTTTTGGGGGCTCAGCCGGGATTGGACAAGACAGAAAACGAAACGGTTTAACAGAGCTATTCGAGCTAGTTGTGAATTTACCGGTACGCGGTGCGGTAAAAGACGATATCGTTGACGGTTTAAGTTTGTGTAGTGTGAAAAATGGCAAACGTCGGGGACGAGCGATTGTCGGGTGAAGAGGGTTCGACGCTGGAGGAGCTGAGGAGTAAGCTCGCGCGAATGAACCTCCCTATATCGGGTGCGAGGTCAGTGCTGATTGCAAGGCTGAATCGGGCGTGTAGGGCTGGACAATCGTGTCCTAAGGGATCGACGGGCGGTGAAGAGCTAACCGGTCAACGAGATCTAGGAAACGTACAGAGAGCTGAGCGTGATTGTAACGAAGATGAAGATGTTGAGAAAATGAATACGAAGGAGTTGAAGGAGCGCCTCGCTAGTTTGGGTTTAAAAACGACGGGAAGAAAAGTAGAATTACGCGCACGGCTACAAGCGGCCATGGATGGTAACGACGTATCGTCGGAAGAAGAAAGCGACGACGAAAGTGAGGATGAAGATGACAAGAAAAACGCAAGAGGATACAAGAGAGATACGCGAAGGGTGTATCAGGACCGTGACGAATGTTGTCGAAGGGCATGCGTTGGTTCGACACTGAGTTTTAGAGACGTCGAAGATGCATTAGAGTCGTTTAGTGGCGACAAAGGTGAAAATGTCGAACGATGGTTCGAGTCGTTCGAGGAAGTCGCTGATACGTGCATGTGGTCGGATGGGCAGAAGGCAGTCTACGCCAGGAAGCTGCTGAAGGGATCAGCGAAAATATTCGCGAGCTTCGAGTGTCATGCCAGGACTTGGCATGAGTTGAAGAGGGGGCTAGTGAAAGAATTTTCGAGAAAAGTCAACAGTAGGCAAGTTCATCAGAAGCTTGAAGAAACGAAAAAGGAGAGTGATGAAGCATGTTTGGCCTACATGTACCGCATGCTCGAAATAGCCAGCCATGTGGACATGGAGGAGGAAGCGAAGGTGGAATACATAGTGGATGGAATAATAGACGGCGAGAACAATAAGGCTGTATTGTACGGCGCTACGTCAATCAAAGAGTTGAGGAAGAGGTTAGTGATGTACGAAGAGCAGAAGAGTCGCAGAGCAAAGTCGATTGTGAAGCCGGCTGAAACCCAGAAGAACGGGAAGCCCAGTCAATCTGTAGATGCAATGAAGAAAAGAAGATGCTTCATTTGCGGTAGTGAGGATCATCTAAGTGTTAAGTGTCCGGAGAGGGGAGAAGGTGTTAGGTGTTTCGAGTGCAGCGGATTTGGACATATTGCAGCGAGGTGTACGGCACGACCGAAAGAGACTTGCGTAGTGTCAAGATCCGAAAAAGGGAAGTATGTGAAAGAAGTGGCGATAGATGACTGTAGGTTTGTGGCATTAGTGGATACGGGTAGTGATCTCACGTTCATCCGATCAGACGAGTATGCGAGGTTAGGGTCACCACCGCTAGGTAAATGCAAGTTTAAGTTCGACGGTTTTGGTTCCGCTGGCAATGAGACCTGGGGTGAATTCACTAAGGTAATGACGGTTGATGGGTGTAAACTGCCAATCACTTTGCACGTTGTTTCAAACAAAATATTGACGAAGCACGGCCTGTTGTTAGGCACTGATTTTCTGGATCAGGTAGAGTTACGGGTTAAACGGGGCGAAGTGACTTTCTTGCGGCTTGACGAACAGACTAACAAAGACGTGTCGGATGTGTTTAGAATTAACGTAGTAGAACAGACTGACGAAACAGACCTAACACACGTACAGGAACCGCATTATCGTGAAGCCATTCGGGATATTATTAAAGGGTATAGGCCGGAGAAGAAGAGAGACGTCGGGATAACCGCGAAAATAGTTCTGAAAAGCGACAAACCGGTAGCGCGAAGACCGCGAAGACTGGCGCTGAGGGGGAACGGGCAGCATGTCGACCAGGTTCAGAAATACCTGAATTCCACCGTAAACAGAAGCACAGGGAAGACTCCTTTCCAGCTACTGGTCGGGGTCGAAATGCAAGTCAGGGAAGAGGCGAAGATTAGAAAGCTGATCGACGAAGAGGGGGCCGCGAGGTTTGAAGAACAACGTCGCGAGCTACGTGAGGACGCGAAGAAGAAGATCGCCGCAACTCAAGAGGAGAATCGTCGAAGTTACAAGAAAAGAAGAAAGCGTGCGAAGCAGTACCGAAGGAAGGACCCGCACACACCTCCATTTTATGAAACCTTGGGTCCTAAACGCCGAAAGTGACGCATCTGATGACAGCGAGATAGAAGGCAACATCTGAGGGCAGATGTTATTGCAGGATGGCCGAGTGTAGTATCGTGGACGAAAGGCCTAAGAAATATCGGGCGAACTATGAACAATGTCGCGAGAGCCGAGGCGTCGTCGGGCCCATCAATGTGTCATCGGTCTTTTCAAGTGCATAGTTTCGTGGAAAAGACCTACGTGACCCTGGCCACGAGCGTCTGCAAAACACGTGTGCGTTGGGCCTAGGAAAAAGACAACAGAATGCGGCAACGACGAGAGCGTTAGTCGAAAAGCAGCGTGCGAGTCGAAGAGCCGAGTGCGAGCTGAGCGGAGACAGAGGTTGCGGGTGGCGTTGCCGAGAGAGTGTGGATTGCGCTGTTTTCTGTGCGTTTGGCGTGAATAGTTCAGGTTGAACAACAATCGTCTTTTTCTGTCTGATTAACATCTCTATTGTCCACTCTTTTTAAACACATTATATCACGATATTACATGTATAATATCTGTTTTGTCTACTTCTGTTTCAGATTATCCGACTTTATAGTGTTTCAACACTCTTTGTATAGATTTTACATGTTCTTTTACTTAAATACAACAAACAACTAAGCATCATTATATGAATAAACATTATTTAATATTAATTAATATTATTTAATACGATTACTAAAACATTGAGTTATGTTCTGAGAGAAAATGTAAATGCATACATGATTATACTGATTTGAACCGATAAAGACAAGAAAAAAATATATCCATCCGATAAGTCCTAGGCTCGTTCTACTAACTTCCTTTGATCAGTAAGAAATTACCGCAACAAAGTGTTAATTATTCGCAAATGCAACAGCTGGAGCCTCGAACAATCTCGCGCTATCTCTGAAAGCAGTTTCCGTTATTGGAATATTAATTAACGAAAGTTTAAGAGGGCTTCATGGTGACTGCATTTAACTGAAGCAATTTGAACCGTACATTTTAATTATCTGGTCTTATTTAACAGACCATCTGCACGTCAAAACTTATCATTCAGAAGAGAACGAAGAAAACGGATAGAAAAAGGAAATTTACATATCGCATCGTTGTAAAAATTTTACTGATCAAATCAGTTCAGGTATTAAGTTCCCTTTTCACAGCTTAGTTTTGCTCCCTCGATGACGCCGAAAAGTTTTAACAAACTTTAATCGAAACACCGACTGGAAAGAAATGGTAGGTGGCACGAGTCCATTAAAGAGCCTTTGCGATGAAGCACTTAAAGCTTTTCAATTTCCCAAGACTTAAATTTATGCGTAAAATCGCGTACGAAAGCGTTAAAAACATTATTGCCACCGGAAGGGATGTTTATCGGTCAAATCGAAACTGTTTCAATAAGATCCGGAAGCAGAAGAAAATTCGAATCAAAATAGAAATAGCAGCGAAAGGATTACAACTCAATTTCAATGAAGAATACAGCTTACACTCGATGTTATCCCTTCCAATAATAAGTTCTGTTTCGTACTATCATTGAAACTCCATTAGCGTCTCTTGTTTCTCCGCTAAGTCTTTCAAGTTTCTTTAAAAAATGTTTCGAAACAAATAAAATTCTGTTATCGGTGCGACAGTTCCAATTTCCAGATTCAGCCCGCTCTGCTATACAGTGTGTCTCAGTGCAATCATGGTAGGATCGGAAAAGGGATGGTGCTATGTGAAAATATAAATTGAAAATATAGGATGGTATTTTCTCCGTACGACATTTTGTTTTCGAGATAATTGACTTCGAAAATTTGTGAAATATAGGAAGACTGTGAAAAAGGAACATTATGAGTCATACATTAAGTGACGTCATAATTGGAACAATGTTATTGACTTTTGGATATTTTCCCTTAGAACTTCTCTCAGGCAGAACATGGTATTTTCGTATAAAAAAATGGAGAAGATACAGTCTCAAATTATTAAATCGGTGAAAGATTTAAGAAGAAATTTTGAGATTTGAAACGATGTAGCTAACGAAGCTTTAATGATTTGTAGAATATTTAGGAATTTCTAAAAAACTAGGCTTCAAATGAAAAAGCTTGATTTATATTTTCTACTTATCATCATATCTAGATTAATCTTCTGCCAATTACTCATTCCTATCCACTCAGAAATTACATAAACTCACATTAAATGCTAACCAAATTCAAATTCACGTAATACTTGACAAATCTTCAAATTTGATTTTCTCGAAAGTCAAGCGTTACGTGAGAAAATATTATTCCACATTCTCGACTTCTTTCTCCACGTCACCAGAATCACCTTCTTGTTGATCGTACCATGATTACTCAGACACTCTGTATATTTTCTGGTTTCTTTGGCGGAACGTAACGCAGTAACGAAAGGAATATTGATTGAAAGGAGAAAAAGGAACAGCGAGGTCGAAGGCAGAGCATTTTTATTGGAACGCAAATATCACGATCTCTAACAATGCAAGGCACACAGATTTTCTCGCTGCAGCAAATGTTCCATTGTGAGAACATATTAAAAAAAGCAAGGAGTAACTTGATTATATCGCAACACTGGAACAAAGCCGTGTTCTGCGAAATCGAATATCTCTGCTCGTTGGTGATACACGAGCGAATTCGAGGATAGGATGGAGAATGTAATTCTAGTCTACCTGCGTTATCACAAAATTAATTCGCTCACGCGATAGCGAAGAATAGTTTCGATAGCTTTAGCAAGATTCAGCGTAATTATTCGAGCGATTTTTCAATGGGTGATTCTTTAGTCGAATTTTTTCACATTAATCGAGTATTTTAATTCAAAATATTATTTTTATTTCTCATAAATCGACTGTAAGTTTGTGTTTATATAGAACGAGTTATTTGGATTAGAATCCATCCTTTATGTTCTGAAGGTATTTTAAAATTCCGCATTCGTTAGAATTCTTTCAGAACATTTTTTATGATATTTGAATATTTTTGCATATTATGTACATCCTATGGCATTGAGTTAAAATCTTTAATTTTATATAAGTCTTAATTTTGGGCAATTGTATTATATCCATACAATGTTTACAACCTCTAGGATATTCAAACATTTCAAAACTATAATTAAAAAGACAATTTCCAATGATTCAAAAGAAGAAAAAGAAAGAACTAAACGATACCATACAAATAAATTTTTCTGTTGTTTGTGATGGAAATGTCCGGAGAAAAATTTCGTTTTCGAAATTTGATATTCGTGTTCTGGAGTCGAACAAGGCGATACGATGAATCAGAAGTATGGGAAGATTAGTATAACTCCGCGCTAATTTAACCAATCTCCAAGGACCTATCACGATCTACGAATAGGCGCTGTGATTTGTCCGTCGATATTTGTTGCACAGTGATTTACCTCGCTGGAAGAATTCGCAATGCCACTACAATTTCTTCGACTTATCTAATTGAACCGGATATACTATAATACGTAACCATCGAAGCAATCATGCAATCCGATATATCGAATTAAGGAAGAAAAAAAGGAAGTAAACAAAAATGTTACTAAAGAATTGGTAAGAAGAAAAGCAGAGTACAAGCTGTATGAATTTTTGAGTTATTGGTTAAACTATATAAATTTTATTGACAGTAGCAAAATAAATTAAAAGAATTTATAAAGTTATAAATATGTACAAAATATATATATAGGAAATGTAAATTGTGTTGTATATCTACTGAGAAGTTAATAGAATTCAATGTGCAGTGAAATAAATTCTCCAAATGTTTTTAAAGAAGTTTTTTTAAAGAAGATAAACTTATAAAAATTCTAATGAATTCTTAAAGAGTTCTGGAACAGTGTTATTTTTAAATGCATCGTTTCTGGTATATGAAGCTTATCTATTAACACATATAAATTAGTAATCAAGTAATGGATGCTAGTCCGGCGTTAAAGATATGTTGCATGGCGTATACAGAGCAAAATGAAAGTAAAAACTAAGATAAAGGAGCTTTTTCAAGCTTAGCATTGTGAAAACTGGAAGGTTCAGGGTTTCTAAAATATATTCTCAATAACACCAAAGGGACCTGTTTAGTTTCATGAGAGAACCTGTATGAACATGTGTATACTCCTGAAACATGTGAGTTAAGACATATGTACGGAATTAAAGTTAATTCACAGCGTGTCATGTTACTAGGTGTGAAACTACACAATAAAATGCGGCTCTCTACAAAGCACTTGTAATTAAAATTATTTTGTATACAAATATTTTTTGGTATAATGCATTTAAATATTTACCAACTTTATTCTTTGTTACCTTATGATTTTTATATAAGATAAGTAGAAATATATTCTATTACAAATAAATAACGTCGACAAATAATAAATAATTACTTTCTTATTAAGAAAAGAATATTAAATCAGTATTTATTATTCAGAACAAATAAAACATAAAACTGATTGATAAATTTTACGAAATTTACACAACGATTTCATATTACTTTTGCACTTATAAAAATAAGATTATTTTTAATCTAAAAGACAAAACACTTTAAATTATTTAAGTGAGAAAGCACATGTGACACCTAATGAAGTGAAAAAAACGATTTATCATATAATATACGTATTTTTGCAGAAAATACCCTATAGAGAGGAAAAAAGATTTTTTTTAAGAAAAAAGAACGAAAACTATAAATTATTTTTTCCGGTACCTACAATTTGATATAGAACCTAAAGAATATTGAAGTGTCTAACCTTCTTTTTGTGCTACGAATATTAATACTTCTTTCTACTTCATAACTAAAATTTTACGCTACTGATCATTTGCGATTTACGGAGCAAGGGTGTAAAACGTTCGATATCCTCTCAATTTTCCACTTTCTATGGTCGATGTACGTTGAATGCGGCATGGTATCAAATATCCAGATGCGAAATACGAACGTACAGCGGAACATTGATTATCGATAAGGATCGATTATATGAGAATCAATTTTCCGAGAGACCGATTATCGGAATATCGCGATCCACGTAAACAATTCAGCATCCTCAAGACAGATTTGCGCCACGTCCCATACTGAATTATACCTTTACATCTGCGAGTATCAATGATTTCGTACAATACGTAAAATCGAAAATGAATATCGAGAGGAAGGCTAAATTAAGACCGTAATAAGTATTACATACGTGAATATTATCGTAAACTTCCGAAAGCAACTGAAAGTTTCTAATATGTGAAAAAGACAGGATATTGGAAAAATATTATAGGTACTGAAATTGAAGCGAGGGATACAGAAATGAGTCGGATATTGCACTCCGTTATGAGAACTCGGCGTCTTATATATTTGAGAAAATTCATTTCTATTTTAACCCAGAAATGAACGAATTCTTTTCGCAACATTTATTATATTAAAGTCATTTTTCTCTTAACTTTACTGATAGTTTTCAAAACGTGGCCATCTATTTTAAAGATAACTGGATAATGTAAACTGTGTTGCAAAAATTCCATACTTTTTGAAGATCGATAGCTTTACCTAAATTAATTATGAAATAAAAACTTGTAATTAAATTAAATAGTTAGAAGAAACCTTTTTTAAATGAATACGATACCTGAAAATTTTTAATAAATCGTAGAATTTTTAAAATCCTTAATATCATATAGAGAAGGCTTCGTTTTAAATATATTTTTAAATAAGTAAAAATTTCGAAGTGATTTATAATTTGCCCACCTACTGTGTATTATTGGAACAAGCACAGCAAGATGAAAAATCGCGATTTCTTATTCTGTTAATTTCTTCGGTCGGAGACAGTCTTGGAAATATTCCGAGGATAAAAGTGTTGAGACAAGCTGCTGGGTCCACGGATAATTCAGAAAGCATGCCATTATCATATCCAGAAACTTTCTGTTCGCATTTCTCTAAGATCTATCTTCAAATATTCAAAGAGTATTTGGTAATTCAAGGTTCCACGTCCATTATTCTTTGGAATTCGGCTTGGGACACGGATCGATCAACCGTATTTTCAAAATACCAGTATCTCTCAACCATCAACCGATTGAATCCATTTTATATATCGAGAATATATATGTATCCCAGAAGCTTCTTCCATAATACAAAATAAATTCTTTCATCTTTCATATTTTTCGCCATTGGACTATTGATCAAATCATTCGATTTCCTAATATTGTGAAAAGATTATAGATTTCAAGATGACGGAATATAATTTTTGTTTTAAAAATACTGTAAATATATGGTTATTAGAATTATTTATGGAATTTTGTTCCACGAAGTCATTTGTAATGCTCTTAAATCTACAATACATGGGTGATTCTAATTGATGTGATATAATGAAAATAAATAATGTAGGTACTTCTCCAAGAATATTAAATATAAAATAACAAGTATTATAGAAGAATATAAAATGATGAAGCTACATAATCAAAAATTATTTTATTAAACTTTATATATAAATAAAATAATAAAAAAATCATGAAAAATATGCAGGACAATAAACATCTCAATATTTTAATAAAAATTTATTTTTTCCTCTAAATACTGCATTAAAAAACTTGATTAACCTGAAAATCTCCATCATCGCATGAATTGTAGTTTTGGTACAAGCCGTTGTTTCACAAAGGCTTCACTACGCGTTGAAAGCAAATTGTCGCAAATTACCTGTCACCCCATTATTCTTAAATGAAATGTAAATGGCCAACACTTTATTGTCATCGGTTAATCGATAATCTTTATATATTTATATCGTATAATATTATATATTTGATGTGCAATCAACAGGGTAAACTTTGAAGACGAATATCGCGAATGTTCAAGCGTGAACAGAATTACAAAATGAAACTTTGGCGGAAAAATAAAACCTTTAAGCCATACGCAGTTTCTATATCCAGCCACGTTTTCACCATCGTCGTTTTCTCTCAGTGTGAAAAATTTTGAGACGCAACCAGAAACTGAATGTATTTTCAGCGACACTCGGCGTAGTTACCTACCCTTGCGGGAAACGTAAAAATTCGTCACGTTCCGTGTCGTCCATAGCATCGCGACGCATACGGATGCAATTCTTTTCACGGTATTTGCATCGTGAAACAACATTATTATGCTTCACTATCCACGATTTCATTGCTATCATCTGTACTTCCGTTTGCTTGTTGAAAATAAAATTCTTTCAAAACTAGAATATTTTTTATTTCTTTTCTTAAATAATTTCAATCGCGCAGTCTTACGCTAATTTTTGCCCACTCTTTAACCCATTAAGCACCAAGAAATATATGATTTATTATAATATTACAAATACATCGATTTTGTAAAATTTTATAAAACTATAGAATCTAGGAGGAAGAAATAGTGACGAAAATAGTATTAAACACATCCTTGAAACTGCCTTCACGAGCCACAATTGCGTAACGTTTATCACATACGTAACCACTATGAAGAACGCAATAGCGTACGAAAATGTATCTAAATTAATTGAAAAATATTGACAATTAAATTTCGTGTTAACGAAACGTTGGTTCTTAATGGATTAATTGAAAAACTACATAAAAAGAATCTATAGTTTTATGATACATATGTACATTTTCCAATTTTGTATTTTATTTCTTTTTGTTGTTATTTCTATACTCAGAGGTAGGATCACAATAGTTATTATTTTATTGAATGGATAAATTTATCAGATCGTTGTAAGCCAAAAAAAACCTTTATTGCACGCGCTTACAAAAACTAGGGATAAAAACAAAAAAGCATCTTAAGCTTATCGATTAAATCTATCGATTGTAACTAGGATTATCTTCTAGTTACTATTTCTTATAACTAACGCATCTGCATATGGGTGGCGAGCACGAACTCACGTTGTCATTTTCAACACCTTTTTTATGCGATTTGCTGTTTTTAAGTTTAAAAAGTTAAAATCCTAAGAGAAAAAGATTAAGAACACAAGAGAAAAAAGGTATGTGAAACGAAATGTAACATGTTTCCTTTATAATCCATGGCCAAGGTGTAAAGTTACACTTAAGATAATGGTGGAAGATTATCCCTTTCCTATTAGAACCATGTGGTGGTTTACTAAATTTAATAGAATTCCTCTTTTCCATCAAAATACGGCGAAATTTTCGAAATGAGCCCGTCTCAAACTGAGGATGTTTTCCTCCAAGATCTCATTTCAAAATCTCGCTCTTTGGCTTTCTCGATTGAGGTGTTCTGTTGCCCGTCTTGTATAATCGAAATATCGAGTAACACGAAACGTTTCCAAACAACATGGAAATTCCTCCATTTTCTGAAAACAAACCTTAATATAAAATTTGTATGTTAGAATCTTTGAAAGCTAACAATATTTTTATATTTATATTATCACTGAATGTTCATATATTTTTATATTTGTATCATATAGAAAATAAAACTAAATAAAAAAATGAGACTATGGAATTGGAATCTTTTTTTCTGGAAAGAGATCCTGTTTAATACGATGATGAACATGAAAACGGAAAAATAGAAAAGCGATTGTGCAAGTTAATTCGATTGCGAGCGAAGCCACGAGTCGCAAGACGAAAATGCAATCAATGCGATTGCAAATTGGTAAAACGATGAAACATTAAACGCCAGACAATAAATTATCATATCTATGTGCATTTGAGAGGCGTTTGTGCAAAATGCTTTGTACACACATACGCTGAATAATTATTTCCGACTCTTCAACGTTTTTATATTTATTATTAACAATGAAAATGGCCATACACCACATATACATTACTATGTTTTCAGCCTGTCATGTGTTTCAAGCATTTAGTAAAAGTTAATTACTTTATATAAAAATTAAAGCTATTATTAGTCTACGGATATGCTTTTATAGTAAATTTGAAAGTGTCAAATTGCCCAAATATGTACATAATACGAAGATATATGTAAAATATAGTGCTGTTTATAATATTTGGTATGTAAAACAATTTTCTATCGCATCTCTTTTTATCGAAAATATGAATTTGCATAAATATCCGCAGACTAATTATTACTTTATATATTAAAATATTTGGTAATTTGGTTTCTTCTTATTTTTTAAGTGACTTATATTGATTTTTCCACCGTATAGTTTCGAGATCCGTATAATTCCACTTACAGATCCATTAAAAAATTCTACAGATCTTTAACGATTGCAACGTGCAAATTAGGATATCCATTAACTATTCTTGTTTCTCGTGATACATTCATAATAGTATCTACAAATTATTTTATCACAGCAAGCGTCCATATTCGCGTTCACTTTTATAGCGATCATCACCGATAGATCGTTAATATTTCCATCGCGGGGTATTCGTAATGGGAGCAGAACAGAATTCGATCATTCGTATTTTGTTCGTTAATTAATCTCGAAAACGAGCTACTAGGTCGAAATTACAATAGCGCGAGAACAATTCAGTTGCTACAGGCTGTTAATTACTGACACTGTCCGATTTATTACTTTACCTTGCTTGAGAACTATTGTTTATTCGAACATATATTTTTTCTGTTATTTTACAACTCTGGACTAACATCAAAAGATCACAGATGATGACAATAAATTGAAATTAGTTTTGAATTAGATTATTGAATTTTAAGATATTCAAATCTTTTTAAATACTTCTTTTTTAATTACAAGTTCTATTGTCATAATCCCTCATTTACGAACTAAAACATGGGTCTAAAAAATGGACAGGTAAACAATATCAAAACGCGAAATCGCAATCGTTAAATGATGTTTATCATTCGGAAATGTACCTGGTATTAAGTAAATTGTAGAATGTCGGTGGGTACATAATTCAAGAAGGATCATGGTAAATCAATTACACGATAAAGTTACAGCGTTCCATAAGCGTTCCTGGGCAGGTTTCGTGTAGGCATAATTTTCGATAGGATGATCACTCGATGGTAATGACATTGTCAGGCTTTGTAAACGTGTAAATCAACACGGAATAACAACGTGGTAACAAGTAACGATGCAAATTACATGGAACATTTGCAGAGCGTGCACCATTTCCCTGGTAGTCTGGTCGATATTTATGGACCAACGAGTTCTCTTCTAGTTTTTCATCCCACCGTCCACTTTCTCATTCTCCTTTCGAATTTTTATTTATATTTCTTATTAACCATTCGCAAACGGAATGATGAATGCGGCGAAAATTATTTTGAAATTCGATCATATTTATGGGTAGTGTAGAAATTCGTGGTTTAAAAAGTTGTTAGAAATCACGAAATTTAATGAGAAACAGTTACAAATATACATAGTTTTTGGTGTTGTAACACCAGAATGAAGTTTCTCTTGTGACAGTTCGTTGAGGATCAAATCGATTGATCGCGATATTGTGGTTTGCCCAAACGTTACTTGGAATTCTGATTCAATTATTGGAGGTTGTTGATTGCACACACCAAATCTGATTGATCAAACTACTATTTAAACATTTGTGTCGTTTAACAGGCACTTCGTGTAGCTCGATATTTAATTGAAATTAGTAGAAAATAATTAGTTAGTCAAATGTATTTATAAAACGTTTGTCGTAAACGAAGCTGCATATTTGGACCCTAATTTAATTTAAAAATTACCAATTTACTAAAAAGCTTGATGACAATTTTAGTCCTTATGATATTCTGAAATTTATTTTAAAACATTAATATACGATATTTGTAAATGTCAAATAATGCGCACCAGCTTTGATGGCTTTCCCGAACTGATAGATATTATCATGATTAATTTGGGTAGTATTTTTTAATATGTCAACAAATCACATATTTCATTTCGAAATACTACTAGTATTAAATAGTTTATACATCTCGGTAATATTTATGTATTATTAACTACAAATTAACTATAGATCAAAATGTCTACACATTCATGAGTGATAATGTACATGAAATCAGCTCCGTCAGAAAAAGTGGGATTAGCGTTGCATTTCAAAAGAAGAAGACCTTTGAAAACAGCAACACTTTAAAAGTATTCAATTATTTTTTACAAAAAGCACTGTTTTAGTCAACTGTATAGTTGAATCTCGATTCGTTTATGTTTAGAATAATGCAATTTATGCTTATCCAAAACAACCATTATAATCATTAGGTACTATCCTTATGAATTGTTTTATCTTCTTCAAATTCTTTGAATCCATCATAAAAATACTTTTTTACAACTTCCCATTTTACAATTTTTTTACAATTTTTCACGAAGAAGTCTTCCAATATTTTTTTAATCGAGTAGAGAACAATGTCAGGCATCAAATAAAAATAAAGGGTTGGAAGTTATTTATCGAACATAACGAAGACATGTGCGGCAGGTGAATGCAAGATATCATTTCGATTCAATTACGTTGGAGTGGTAACAACTCGCTGATTCGAAATTCGAATGAAAGAGCATCATGAGGTTTTGTCGAAACTTCACAGAGACATTGACAACGAGCTTTCTCTATAGCTCTTACGATGTTGATGTACATGCTTTCGACGAAATCGACGAATGCAATCGATGGCTAAATTAAACAGAAGTACCAGTGCGTTTCTGAATCTTTAATGGACAGGTTTTTCCCAGTCTTTTACCTCGTTCGACTTATTCTCCTACAAATCTCACAACGGTAAAAGGAATAGAAAGGGTTTCACGAAACTTGGAATTTACTGGAGAGTAATAAATTGATTTCTGTATTGTATGATTCTAATCCCACTGTTCACTTATTTCAACAACAGTTGAAACTAGAGAAACGTAGAAAATCATGATCCTTGTTTCCCGCAAAACTTTCCGGTGATTTATTAATTTCTAACAACAATTTATTCTGTCGCAATTCGTCTAGAAACTACATTTAAATAATTTTTATCATTGCTTTTCACTTTCGTTTGTTATAACTTCTACATTCGATTTATCCCTTCGTTTAAACTTTATGGGTGAAATTTCACCCTATGCCAATCTTGTTTAACTCTTTCACTGTTAATTTTTACGGATTCAGCGTGGTAACCACATATTTCACAGATAGTATTATTAAGTTCTCAGAAAAGGTAAACATCACTGTGATAATATAATTGCTAAGCTATTATTTTTACCAACTAAGCAAACAATAATTTTTCTATCCTTCGTTTAATATTGAATAGTAATAAAGTATTTAAGTTTGATAATTTCTTAATTTATAAGACATGATAAGCTCTCAGTCATGATAGCATAAGAATAAAAACTTTCCATTATTCAAAAAATGCAGCAACCAGGTTTCACAATATCCCAAGTCACAAAAATTTCAGAAAATTCATTTGATGTAAGAGGAAATTTCCAAAGAGTAAAGGAAACAATCGACTAGGACAAAGAACCTGATCGATAGACATTCTAAATCGAGATTTGATGTAAAGCATACCTAGTAGGACATAATATATAGACGTTCCATGGTCGTATTAATGCACCTTGTACATACATGTTGTACATATATCATCACTTTTGCGGTTGACATCTATCCTATAACTTTCTCGGATTCTATCGTGCCTGCTTTCCAAGCCACGAATAACCACCCGTGGCGAACATGTCTCGCCGTTGTGTGCACGGCATCGTAAACAACAAATTCGCTTTACTTCCCTGTGTGCCGATCCAATGGGGAAACAGCATGGCTCGAAAGAAACTCGTCGACGCCGCGAGACCCGGGGGAATATCTTGCCTCATCGACGTTTTTATTGCGGTCCATCGACAAGAAAACGTTTGCACGGAAATAGAAACTCCCTAACTTATTCTTTCACTCAGGCTTTCCCTCCGATTTCTTGAGAGATTTTTCGGCACAATTGGGTGCTTATCTTGCGATTTGTAATTTTTGGAAATTTGATTACTTAATATCCACGAATGCGATACGAACTACTCAGGAGCCAAACTAATCAATTCAGATTGTTATTAATTTCCTAATTTCATTTCATAAATATATAATTGACGAAAACTATACATTGTTAAGATTAATAATTGTCATATCATATGGGACGTACGTATTAACTAATAAGTAAGTAATTATATCCAAAATACACATAAAATAACTTTTTTTAGGCTTTGTAACATAATTATCGCAACACTATTTTATATCACAGTACCATTTTATAATCCAAAGTAAAGGGATTAATATTTAATTCACAAAAAGTAAATGGTTTACTTGCACAAGTTCATTCATCATAAGAAGATGATACGAACTATGATGAATTCTAAGGTAAATTTAAAAAACGGTATTTATAACGTCA
Source organism: Bombus huntii (assembly GCF_024542735.1). Lineage (NCBI taxonomy): Eukaryota > Metazoa > Arthropoda > Insecta > Hymenoptera > Apidae > Bombus > Bombus huntii. Next base: position 8,488,033 of record NC_066250.1, on the reverse strand, counting down.
TAATTTTGTTATACTTTTCAATTTGCGGATTTGTCGTTGTGGCTTCTACACGACCCTTGTATGAATCAACTATACAGCAACACATAGCCAGGATTTATCTCGTGAAGCTAGATCTCAACAAAGATGAACGTGATACAAGGGAAGCTTCCTGTTATTTATGAAGGGAGCTTTGTGTACAGCAAGTAATAACACATCGTTGGAGAATGCAGGTTACAAAGCAACGATTCGAATATTATCCAAGCAGAGTACCATTACTGATCGTTGTAACTCACGAATAAAATGATTTAATGATCCAGTAAACACTAGTCGCCCATTAGCTATATTAACAATTCAAGAATCCTATAATCTCTAAATCCGACTTATTCTTTCAAACATATATACTAGTTGACAAAAGTATTTGAACACCTACCATAGAAAATTTTATGTCCATATTGTGTGTATTATATAAAACATATTGAAATTTCGTCATCGGTACAATGAGACGCGATTATCATTACTCTATTGGTAAAATTTGAAACCAATTTAAAAATTGATGTAAAAGTTACAGGATATTTAATGCAGACACATATTTATTAGAGAATTAAAAATCAATCTGAGCAAGTTCTTGAAAAAATATGATACAAATCTGAAAATCTATAGAGAAATTACCTATAATACCTAAACTAATTATTAATAAGATATTTATTTCAAGCATGTATTTAGTAGAAAATTAGTATATCCTATCAATACAATGGATAACTGATTACTTTAATTAATACTCGTATTTTGTCTGACACGCATAGTATATTCATAAAAGTGACTACAAGTATATGAATACTATCGTGAACCTGTCTGCACGCGCATAAAATACATACACGGTATTTAATAATTTAGCGCAGATGTAGATTCACGTCTATTTTCTCTGTTGTTCTCTCTTGTTTCTCCTCGAATCAGGAACTTTTGCCCTCTCTTGGTGGGAAATGGTTTGCCTGATTCGTTGGTGGGCCATCGAAAATACTTATGGCTGGATTAAGTGGGTGAAAATATGCGGAAAATTCTTGGACCGTGATAAATTCAGGAATAATTAGGAGACTTTTGCTCGTAAATGAATCAGCCCTCGTATAAATTTTATTTGCACACCTTTAATATAAACTCGACTGTTTTTATAATATTTTACAATTTCTCATGTAATATATGCTTCTACGAATTTTTGGTATTATATGAGATAGTGAGAACGACAAAAAATCAATTAAAACATTTAAAAAGTGAATAATTCGCTATTTAAAATGCAAATGTTATGTGAAATATTTAGTGCAATTTACTTTCCTTATGTTATCTAAGTTTGATTTGGAAAACATGAGTTTTTTCACTTTTGTCTGAACACAACTTATCGAAATAAATTGCACATCCAGAAGAAATGTAGTTTAATCCATTTTTAGTCTCAACGCCTCAATTAAAAATTATGTTTCAATCTAATAATTTAGATAATGTATATAATTTGTCAAATATTTCTAATATTCCAATATTTCTTCTTAAATACTTTATTATATGGGAATTTGCAAACTAAGAAGTTACTGAAGAAACTTTGTTCCATACACTGCTATATATTAAAATCATAAATAATATATTAAAAATTCTTAGAATTTGATAAAATGTTCTTTCTTTTCTAACATCCCTTTTTCGCGAGAAGTTAGACCAATGTAAAATTCTCAGTCGTTATAAACTGGTTGCATATTTTCTTTGAGCATTGTTGGGTTATCACGATAGTACCAAGAACAAAAGAAAAAATTACTCGTTGAAGGAAGTATTTTTATTCATGAAAAAATTTCGAAAGAACAAGCGAGACAAACCAAAAGATTCGAAAGTATATTCTTGCGTAAAAGAATTATTCAACGGACTTCGATTACCAACGTTATCCGGAACATGAAACAATCTTTCCACGAACTTCTCCTTTATCAGCCATGCCTATTAAACTTTTCATTCCTTCCGTCCCAGAGGGAGTCTATAAATCATCTGTCTGAAGGACGAAATCGCAATTTTAATTTTTCCTTACTATCGTGACAGTCTTTATTCTTCTTTCGAAAACTTTAAAAAACTTGGCTCATTTATATTTTGTATTTTCCTTCAACGCGTTGCTCGATATTGTAATAATCGGTGATTATATCGGTATGGTTAACATTTTGAATATATTAATGTCAAATGTATAATTTGATCAAAATAAATATTTGATCAAATAACATTGTTTTTGATTAAGCTTACATTTGAAAATTCAAGGCCATATTAAGGTCATAGAATAGTAGGTCGTTCAACTTATTTTAGCATCAATTACAATAGAGTAAAATTAAAAATATGTAGTGTCATTTGGAAAAGTCCAGATAACTAACTTTTTATCGAGAAAATAATTTTTGAGAAATTTCTTATATTTCAATTTGTAGCCGATTGAAAGCTGATTAACGTTTATTGAAAATAATTTTTTGTCAGTTTATCGGAGATACCTTAAAAATTGTCTCGAAAGGTATGCGGTACACTCTGTGTACATATTAACATGTACGTATCTCAGTTAACATTAAGTAAGTAGTACGTAACATGTAAGAACAAACTATATAAAATTCGCGTAGCAGTCAAAGAATCAAATCTGATCTCGAATGTTTTTAGTTTCGAATGGTAAAAGAATTACATATATTGATTTATAGGTTTGTACACAAGCGGGTTATTTTAAATTGGAATGTACAGAAATGAATAACTAAGAATTGAGCGTCTTTTAATGTAGCAACATTCAGCCGTCAAATGCAGTCCCTAGTGAAATTAATCGACGTGACTGCTACAAAGTGTCTTTGTCCGGAAAAGTTTAAAATTTCCCTGACAGCCTAACAGTCGGATAGCTTTTTTCTGATAGCCCGTCACTACCATTCCATTGTGGTATCATCCATTATGGCAACACATGGGTTATATCAAATTGCTTTTGACCATAAATTTTAGTCGTAATTTATCAAGAGAACTATAGTGAATTAGTATTTAGTTCATAGAATGATTCAAATCATAAAAAGATATTAAAAGATATATTTCCTCTTCCCGGTTTAATTGGTTAACAAAAATACTAATAACGGTGGAAGATTTTAAAATTGATAAATTATAAAATTATTGCCTTAAATGATTTCTAAAATTCCTTAAAAATATTTGTCAACTGATTTCAAAGAAAATAATTGGAAAATGTACTATACTATGCTTATTATATTATATTTATACTATACTTATATTAAAGAGCCATTGGTTTATTGAACACGACTGATTTCATGTAAATCGAAGTGTGCTAATTAGTACACGAAGATAGATCATCGCAATAATGTACTCGGAAACGTGAACCATCGAATGCATTCGTTGTTGTGTAACTATTCACGCTTTCGTGATTTGCCTATAAGCATAGATATTAAGTTGCTGATTCGATAAATTAATTAATAGTCGATTACGAAAACCAATTTGATGATGACTGAGAATCGTAACTTCCCCAGAGTGCTACAACGTCTCTCTTGAAAGCAAATGTAGTTCATATTAAGACATTTTCATTAATTCCTTGATAATCATTCTTCGCGTTCAACAATAATTAAAGATTGTCATTCATATGACGATGCGTGAATCGTTATTTTCAGTTCGCGAGAAGATTTCTATTACCCAAAGAAATACCAATAAGGCAAGAATTAATCGCACAAGTTGAATGCAAGTTATCGATTGTTGTCGATACTTCGAGAGTGACTTTATAGAAAGTCTAGTACACTATACCAGAAACGAGCCTTTAATTGGACGATACGCTTGTTGCTCCAATAAACGTGAAAAGTATCATAGCAAACAATAGACCTAGCTAACGACAATGGGAATTGGTTACGTTCAGCAAACACAATCAATCGCAAGATTAGTTGAAGATTCCAGCTTATCTGTAATTCATTCCAAGGACATCTTTCCTGTTTGCTTTGCAATAACGTAGGGTAGATACATATCGTTGTGGGGTTAAGGGAGAAAAGTTCTGTAAACAGAGAATCTTCGTTTCGTTTGAACAAGTATTATTGTCGAAACAAATATTGATGTTCATGTTTGTACGAGGAATAACATTATACATACACAACATAGTAAATTTGTTACAAGTTTGTTTGACTCCAGTGACTGCTGTTAAAATACTTGTAAATAGTTACAGAATCTGATATAGTGGGCACTAGTAATATTTATGAAATTTAAAAACGATGTGTGTAAAACTTGCCTGTAACAACATTGTACAACGCTGTACTATAATTGAGCTACGATATATTCTTTATTCCATATATTACATTTAATTGTTAATATGATTTCTTATATTAACTAATCAAATTCGATTTATAGTATATCCCGTGAATTGTTGGATTTACATTTTATTTCACCCAATAATATTGCGAAGTAAAATAACATTCTTCTCGAATGCATTGGTGAAATAAAAAATAACAAAATTTATTCTAAATTACAATTTTTTATCTTTTACCACAAGTAGTTTCATTATGTATTGGTTTTATTCTTTGAAGAAGTTTCAATACTAATTTTATTTAAATAATAATGTGCCGTGTAAGCTATTATCTGTTAAATCGTAATTACACTTTGTGATGTCAGCAGAAATCATTATCAGCCAAAAATTTACAGTCAGATAAGGGATTTTTAAATTATCCCATTTTGGTTGCTTAGTTTTCCTTTTCTTTATTCGCGAAAAACGAAATGTATATTTAGTAAAATTTATGAACGCTAATGAGTAGCTGGAGTCCCAGATATTACAACACCGTGGTCAGCAATACAAATATAGCGCAATTAAAGAAATGATATTAAAGAAATGAAATTTTAAAAAAAGTACGTATTTTTATTCGTTTTGAAATCATTAATTCAGCATTATCTTTTTTCTTGTAACGATTACTATAGGTTCATTTTATTTTGCTTTTATGCATTTTTCTAATAAAACGATCTAATTCGAGTTATCATAATTTTTAATAAGGAAATTTATTTACGATTAAAGTTTTGCAATGTTGTTCACGATATGTGCAACTAACGCGACACTTGATTTCTGAAGAGAGTTTATTAAATTATTAATAAATTAGGTGTCAACACGTTTATTCGTATAAAAGCCGCACGCCAATGACGATGAAAGTAACACTTGACGGATGAACGCGTATCGAGATTATAATCATACTTAACACGTTACTCGCGCAATGAAATTTAATTACGTTAAATCGATAAACGATTAATTATTTATCGAACGTTGTACAATTCGCGTTCGCGAAAAAATGCGTGCAATTTGAGGTAAAAATTAAGAAAAGATTATTTTTTGCATTATCGCATTTTTTACATATTACGTATCTCTCCTCTATTCGCAATTTTATTCTATTATTATGATAGAAACAATGAATAATTTTCAACAACTGTATTATCAAGAAATATCGAGACTCTAGTTATAGAAGTGTAGAAGTTTGTGAAATATTATTTTCTACAACATTGATATCTTTTCATTTATATTCTTCACTTTATTTTATTACTATAATAGATGAAGTGAATAATGTCGAAAAAGTACCATAACAAAACATATTAAAATTTTTGTTATAAAAAAGTCGAACTTAGACTAGAAATAGAGAAAAAGTATTAAGATGCGATATATCCCTGTTTATCTTGTCTAAAATCCGATATCTTGGGTCTGGATGTGTTCTAAATATAAAGCGTGATACAAAGCAATCTCCCATAATTGCAACACTTTGGAATGCGGCTGCATTCATAAACAATTCCAATATCTCCACAATAGAACCTAATTAAGAGGAAACGCTATCGTTATGCGTCGGCGATGCTTTTCAGCCATGTGTTTCACGTGTCACTAATGAGTTTCCAAATCGTGGCGATCTGACCTAGTTATTAAATTAATCAGTTCCTACGTGTATTCCTACGAAATCGTATTAGTATGAACGGCTTATGCCTGGCCTAGATTCCGACCTTCTTTCCAAGTCACAAAGGAAGTGGATATCTCTCGGAAATATTTCAAGATAAGTGCAACTTCTCGATCAAGCATCACTTTGATGGAAGGTAGACATCTATTCGTTCATCTTTTTTCGAAAGTATAAAGAAACGCGTGAATGCGATATAATTTGTTTCGAATAAAATTCTTGTCTCGTTGTTTATGAATAAATTTTTACATTTGTGAAAAGAAAATAATTTCTACTCGCTAGCGTTACTCGTTAAGATATTTCAAATATATTGTAGCGATATAGCCCAATCGGTATCAAAGGAGTTTAAGATTATTGAGAATAATATTTATCTTGGAGATACAAAATTATAAAGAAATGACCAATTGTTCACAAGAAAACTTTTATAAATGAATTTATGAAGCAAGTGGGTGTGTAAGAAATTCTTCAGTTACAAATAATGAAGAAAAATCTTCAACCCTTATTTATAGTTTAATACAATTAAATCATTCCTTAAAGAAGTCTGGATTTTTACTTCCTTACCACAATTCAGGAAAAAATTGAGAATTTGTAGAATTTTGGAATTTAGAACTTCTTCTTTTAAAAAAAATGTCTAGAGAGAAGCGTCAGAAATTGAGTACTTCCAGTTTCAAAAAATCTTGACAAATAGATATACGTTATTAAATAAACTAATTATGGTACATTAAATTAATTTTGAAGAAACAATTGTATGTAACGATAAAAGTTACCAAGAAATCATTGATAATGACAAATTCAAGTAAGAAGGAAAGAATGCTTCGACCGATCCAAAATATTCACAGCCAGTGTTTTATTTTAATTGAGAAATACATAATCAATTATCGTAAACGCATCTCCAACCAAGTAGAATATCATTGCAAAAAGAATTTCAATATCACCAAAGAATGTTGGCTATAGTTCGATCACCTGCATACGTATTTCACTTCACTGGCTGTCTGCTCACGTACAGGAATATTACCCTTAATCTGCACCATGGCCTATACGATCTATTCTACTCACCGTCTGGCCGATTGGTGGTCGACCTATTCTACTAGAATTCTATCCACTTCTCCCTTGTATTTTCCAAGGAAGCATATTTATACATAAACGTTAAGGACTGATGGTTCCATGATAGGTCTATACGAGTCTACAGGGACCCATTTAATAACGTGCCGTGCGAACTTTTTAGAAAATTAGTTTTACATTAAAAAATTATAAAAAAGAGACGTTTGGCCATATTTTCTCCCGGTTACGAGAATATCTACTGTTCATAAATTCTGTAATCTTATGAAATATTTCGCGTGTAGCCACGTGGAAACAGAGACAACGAAAAAGTTATCGTTAAAATGCGTTATGGTAGTTTAATTATTTCGTTACATTTTCTCGCGTCACATTTTCCCTTTTTTGGAAATGATATATGTAGAGCTGATAAGACACATATTGAAACAGCTCTTTACAATAGATATGCTGAAAGCCAGAAATGAATGTATCTGGAATTATGAGAATTATAATACTATTATTACACAAATATAAGAACTACGATTGAATTCAAACAAATTCAAACAAAATTTTAATTTCTAAAGCATACAAGAGAAAACAATTAACAAAATAAGAAAAAATTTAACTTCACTTCGTGATAACTGCGCCAAAAAATTTTCTGATGTAATTAATATAATTCTGCCATTCAGTTGAAGTTGAAATTCAGTTGGAAGTACTTCATATATTTCCATTTTGTGCTCAAATAATTATATAATTTTTAAAATACAAAAACTGTATTCTACTATAATTTTAATTCTTAAAACTTTAATTATCATACGGCAAAGAGAGCAGTTAACCAAAAGAGGAAAAAACTAACTTTATTTTGTGGTAATCGATTGAAAAAAAATGTCAAAAATAATTAATTTAATCGAGATTAGTTGAAATTGTTTAAAAGTTCTCTACGTGTATATCTCTATTGTCGATGTAATAAAATATTGCACAATGTAACATCGATTTAATAAACCTCGAGTGCATATATGACCGCGTTAAAAGCTGAATATGCAGGGTAGCCGCGGAAAATATAATTAATGAAACGATGGATTCTGAAAGGAATCTTTAATTTTAAATTAATCAGTGTTTTATGGCTAATTATGGGACTAACTGTAATTTCGGTAAAAATCGGTGAAATTCTTCCCACGTTAGGCTTCTTTACTCATTTTTGCACAGTTACTCGTAGAAATAAACATCGAATAATAAGACAATGTAAAAAATAGGTAAACACAATTTAAGGACATGTTCAAAAAGGAATGAAATAGCCAGTGAAACGACCATTATACTGAATTAAAATGGAATTATGATGCAAATAGAATTGTATATGAGCTTTAAGCTGGGGAATTGGAAATTTCAACGTTTCATGCGTTTGATCTCATATATATGAAAAAAATATACGATATTTTTGACGAAACGTCGAGCAATTCACTCGTACACTCTTTTTCTGTGTAATACATCAAGATGAAAAATAACATCACGTTTGTAACCGTTAATTCAAACTTCGAATACAATTTCTCTTTCGTGTATTTCATTTTTCCATCACATCTTTCAAAAATAGAAAACCACAACGATATACGATTCTCAAATATATAATCCATGAGCTGCATCTTCCTACGATATAAATTTCTCCCTTGCGGTATTCATATTTGCATTTTCAAGTATATTTCTATTCCTTTGTACAAGAATATCCAGTAAAAAGTCCGTTCTGTTACACAAGATATTGAACGAGTAAGAAGCAAACGATTTATTCACATGAAATTTCAGTTTCTCAAATATTTGAAAGTTATGTAAAAATTAGGCAAACATTATTTAGAAAATAATTTAAAATACTTTTTATTTCTTTCCCAGTTTTATTAATATTATTCCATTGAAAATGATAATTTCATTATCATCTAACATTTCACTTAAATTTTTGCTTTTCAATCTTCATTTTTCAGAATTATAAAACATTACAATAAAGGTGATAACAAAAATCCAACTTATTTGTTTTTTCGACTTAAGTCTGGAATAATTTATCCCTGTTATCTTTTATTTTCAAGTACTTGATCATTTAAGTTTTTAATTCTCTATTCTGATACTTTAATCGTCTTTGTCAACCATTAGGTTGTCCGAAAAGTGTCTTTCTTTTACAGGCACGTCTTTTACAACGATGCTTCTTTACACAAACATGAAACCTAATCCTTCGAACGTTGTGATGTTTATTTTGATAGAATAAAATGGATCATACGTAATTCGATAAAATAATATAAAACGAAAAATGTTGTGCATCCCTTATTTCCTTATAAAACAAAAGAAACTTTTCGGATGACCTAACAAATGATACAAAAGACCTTCTTATTCATTTTATAATTTAATATGCCATTATCTTCTAATATTTCATTCATAAAACATTCAACCACATTGAAATTTCTGAATTTCGATATCGACGTTCAATTTTCCGTTTTTCAATTCTGATTTTTCTTCTGTTTGCAAACAAGAAGTGACTATTCATAGCTAGGAGGTAACTTCCTGACAGAGAAATATAGCGCGCTAGATAGAATCGTGCGCTAGAACTTGAGTTATTTTATTCCGGTGTATCAATCACTGAAAAAATAAAAAATGATGCCGGCAAGATACAAGCTTTAGCACTTAGATCGACGATGTCGAGTTGATGCATCGACCCTATGCACCGAACACGCGTGACATAGGTCTGGTAATGCAGCATGAGCTTTGCACGCGGCTATCCGCATACTGATCTCGATATCATGAGCTTCCAACATAATTTGACCGACGATGAGACAATGGAATTATCAGAGAACCAGTCAAGCTATTTTATGGATACTATCGCAAAATTACAATACGAATACAATACAACGTGCAAAAAAATAACTCGATTGAAATGCGTAATTACGATTTAATCAAAAACTGCTTGTAATTTCTTTCTTTGTTTGTGTCTGAAAAATAACGAATATTAAATCTATTACAAAGAACTGGTGCTCTTCTTGGAAATAAATATGCAGAGATAAAATATCAAGTTAAACATTCGTTTCAACAGAAAAAGCAGAAAGTAAAGACGTAGCCCAGATTACGGCTTGAAAAGAGAGAAAATATCTTGAAACGTTTCCTATCTGAAAGAGTCGTTTCATTGACGAGTAAAACGGTGAGCAAATTTGGCGAAAGGAACAAATATGGAAACTGAGAAATTTCGTGTAGAACTTTCGAACGTATTCATGCTGTTGACAGTATGTCAAACGTCATTCACACTTTGCTTAAACTTAACCAGACATCAATGAGTAGGGACTATTGATCGGCCATGAATAATTCAGTTGCACATGTTCATATTAACCAGTAGCTGAAACAGAAATAATTGTACTAATACGTCACATCAGCATCGAAATTATTTTGTTATTTAATATTAATCACAATCACAACTGAATACTATGCAAATTGTATTAATTTCGTACAAAATTAATTATAAAATTTAGATTAAAAGAACACTTAGATTCTATTTTTCATCCTCAGGATATCATAACGCGTACCTCGCTTTTGATATTCTGTATATTTTTGCATTTACGTAATTTTATAATTGTTTTTGTACATCTATATCTCACAAAAGTGCATAAACATCTGCAATTTATTTATAAAAAATTGAACGTTCAATCCTTATTCAAAAAAAATTAATAATATTATATTTAGTTATATTCGTTCAATACTAAGAAAAAACAGAAAGAATCTGAGTCTGTTCCATACATTTTTAAAAATGTTTTAGAAGTGTAAAAACTAGATTATAGAATGTTTCTAAATATTTCTAAATAATCGACTTTTTTTATTAGATCAATAATGTTCTTATATGGGTATAAAATAATCTTCTAGAAGACATTTTGAAAATAAAGTTTAGAGGAATATGGCCGATTTAATGCAGTCAGACAGTGACATTGTGAGAATTGAAGTGTTTTTAAGCCGAAGCCAAGCCATTTTAACAGCGGAAAATACTTTGGGAAATGAAGAAAGCATTAATGCTATCACTCTATTCAGAGGATATCTTCTTTAGCAAACAGCTTAATGATACTTACTAAAAAACTTTTAAATTTATATTAAAAGCATCAAAGAAAAAGAAAAGATAGAGACTATACAAAGAAAATCTATTTCTTTTACAACTAGTACATTATCTTTTATCTTTGAACACTGTGAGCTTTTGAAAGCGTACGTGTGAAATATTTCGGGATCTAATTTATATATGTAATGTAAGAGTACAAAGTAAAATATAATTTCACTTGAGTCCTCTTCCAAAGTTACTTTTAACTGCTACTAACAATATTGCTTTCGAAGCAATCGTTACTTTTCTTGCGAAAGGAGAAGGAATGGAAATAAACGATCGGTTGCCTGATTTTACACGCCATAAAATAGAAATATATTCTATCAATTTGAGAAATCGAGCAGAATGTAGTGCAAACTCAAGTACGTGTAACTACACATTCTGTTCAAATCTAGTATGACTGTGGAATCTGCACATGCCACACGGTAGAAATTTAACTAGTTAACCGGCTTAACTCAAAGATCAGGCGAAATGAAAAAGAAGAAAAATGAAAACGTACCCCGTTCGAGTTAAAATTTTATATGCTATACGTCGCTGCATTTCATAAAGATTCCTTTTTATGTCTAGGTCCTGCTACACAATTCAACTAATATTATTAGCGAAATTTTATGAGTCACCTGTTAAAATTTACTAGTGCTAACCAATTTTCTCGCAAAACTGTAACAGGTTTGGTAATAGAATTTCTACATATTAATGATACAATTTACAATCTTCCCATTTCTTCTACTGGAAAATTGGAAAATTAGAATATTATATATATAAGAGAATTTTTTATTCTTGAATTCATTAAAATCTTTAATTGTAGCGCAAATGAAGCTAATTTATATCAAGGCGAGTTAGTATCAATTAATGCAGGAAGCATATATAAAATTTAATCAATCTTGGGATAGAAACACTGGAATTTTAATTATGTGAAAATTTCCATCAAAATTATTAAAAGAATTTCTTCGCTAAATTAACCTGTTTCTTCAATTTTCGTAGACGTAGAGAACTTATGTTTTAATTATGTTTTAGTTACGTTTATATTATTATAATTATAATTGCAATAGGAAGGCATATCTCAAATATTTAGTAAATATTAATTAACCTATCTAAATAATCCTCTATCCTGCCATAGACTTGGTACATAAACCCTAGACGTGTATACTTACCTAAATGTATCCTGAATCTAACGTTCTTTGCATTAAGCATTCTGAGAGATAACGCTGCGAGAAAATACACATGACGAAAATCAACAAGAATTTATTCATATAATCCTGTCGTCTATGATGAAACATTAATTTATTTCAATATCGAAAATCTAGACATCAGACCTGCTTGTGTAATTTAATTTACGCGAAGAAGAATCTTATTAACTATCCCGTTCAGAAACGTTCGATATCACTCTTCTGGTGTTCAAACGATCGAGTAGAAAGAACGAAGACGAGAAAAAAGTTAGAAGCATCGATTTCCCTGATTTAGCCTTCTTCTAATAATTTGCAACATTTCACATCTACGATGCACGTAAAATATACGAAACAAAAATGCAAATTAAAACTCTTTTTCAAAGGTAATTTGTAATAGATAATTTTGTACAGGATCACGAAATTCACGATTTATTAGTGTTTATCAAGTAAAGTAAATTACGCGTATTGATATCGTTAGTCGTAACTGAGCCATACGATCCGATATAATTATTTTCCTGTGATCGTTTGCCGTGTTTACCGTCGATTTATCAACGCTCGAGAAATATCAATAAGTCAGGAATAGTTAATAATTTCTCAACAATTTCACGACAGCCACCGATTTTTATCATTTAACGAACTTCTTTTAGAACAGGTGATCCTTGTTCACATCTGATTGAATTCGTACGAAGTACAAGGTACGATTTCAAAGGTTTCGTAAAATTCGAAATGGAAGTGCAATCTCGTTAATTAGACGCAATTTTTTCATAAAGAACGCCGAACTCAAAAGTAATGGGGATAATTACGTGAAACCCTTTTCAAATAGAGAACGCGTATTAACTCAGCTTTATGCACCGTGTGGATTATTTCATCAAGATTCAGATAATTTATGTGTGACATACCCTTTCCTAATAAAAACGTTTGATTGATGGGGTAAATTATTGTATCGTAATAGAGGTTAAAATGAAGAGAACTTTCTTTCTATGATAAGGCACATGTATAATAAATTTTCATCAATTTTGTGGCAATATTTCACTTCTATTTTTTAAATGGAATAGATCTGTCTTATCTAAAATATTGCATTTAACCCGTTTTAGAATACATATATTATAACTCTATTTTACTTTTCTTTTTTTTTTTTAAAGAATAAATTTACTACAACTTTAAATTATAAACTTATATTTAAAAACTTAACAGTAATATATATTTCTGTTTTTACTATAGAGCTGATGTAACCATCAATTTTAGATATCGCTGCTTGATTTTTGTTTGGTGTTTTATTTTAACGTCAATAGTTTTCTATCGCTTAAGAACCATCTTATTTGATTCATAGTTTAGGTATTGAATAATCAAAAGTTCGTTCTCATTTGATAAATAAATTATGTTTAACACGTATGAAAACAAATAACGTTGTATAATATTTTTAATGAATGTAATGATTTTTTGTAATAAATTCAGGTATTTACCAGAGATTCTATCTATGATTAGTTTTTCGTTGGTATAACGAGGGTTTCACAATCCTCTATGATCGAAAACGAAATTTCGTTTCCATGAATTATTTTAGCAATGCACATATATCTTCCGCAACGACACTGAGCATAATGAGCCAGAACGGAAAGACAGGAAACGGAAACCAATGATTTATGAACAACGTCAATTCCACTGGATGCAGATTTACGTTTACCGTTCCAGGAATTTCAGTACTGAAAATTCTAACGTTTCCACTTTCAACTTTTTAAAATCTTTTGAGTCGAATAAATGTTCGCCTTAATTAAAATATGAGTGTTACTTAAAGATCCGAGAATTAAGATAAGAATAATTTCAGTTTTTCATATTCAACAGCTGTCAAGATAAAGAGAATTTATTTACACCACTGTTAGTGCTATATTTTACAGTATGAATTTAAACGAAGGTGTAACGAGGACATACTATAGGAAAATCCTCGACTCTCCTTTCCTCAATAGCAGCCATAATTTTCCATTTACTTTAAAAAATTCCAACTATAAAAAATTCGCCGCAAATCCTGATCTTTTCTATTCAAACCATGGAGATCTTAATTTACACGAAATAGCGTACATACATAGAATTTCAAGTCAAAATCAATAGAAGACAAACGATCGAGAAACATTCGACCTAAATCCAAATATTACATTTAATTCGAATCTTAATATACATAAAATATGTATCTTCTACATCGAGGACTTTACACGCGCAATAAATCCCAAATTGAAGATTTTGAATATCCAAAATTCTTCCATAAGCCCAGAATTTTACAATTATTTTTAATTGCAGAATTACTTTTTATTTTCTACCAGTCTCAAGTTTTGCTAATTACTACACTGCGGATTTTTATGCAAATCCATATTTTTCAAAACATAATTAAAAAACAAAATCTCGATAGAAAATCGTTTTATCCATTAAGTGTTACGGAAAGTACTATACTATAGTACTGGCTATTTTATATATTTTTTATATTGTATACATTTTGTGTAACTTTACACTATATTGATTATGAAATTTACCTATAAATTTGAGTTCATTAATTAGAAATTCAAATACTTCAATATTTTTCTCAAATCCTATGCAATCACTTTAGTATTATAATCCTACATTCTTTAAAATATTCACCTCTACTCCCATTATAGCCCTACCTTCCCGTCTTTCCTTTAGTTTACCCTCTACGACTGTCATCCCTTCATCGCTCCATTATTCTTTTCCCATTTTGGCTCTACTCTTAACGTTCGTTGTTATCCCTCAGTTCGACTACGTTTTTCCGAGCTGGTTCTCGAGCTCTCGTCGAAAGATTCCTCTTGATTGCGGTGTCGTGCTCTCGACCAAAGCAAAATTATACCAGATGAGGCCGAAACTTTCGCCCAAGCCGAATTCCAACCGAATATTTCTCCTCTGGAGTGAAATTCTCATGGTCGCTGGATAAGAATTGGCGAGGAATTCCAGAGAAAAATTTTCCATGATTCTTAACGAGCAAGAGAGCTGCGGGAACGAATGGATAGAATCGCATAAGCTGTTCTATCGTGAAATTAGATCGAGTTCACTCGATAATTAAGTTATTGTATTGTATTCTGTGAAATTTTCTGGAGAATCTCGAAATTGTAAATTTATATCCTATATCTGGACTTGTAACTTATAATTAGATTTTTATGCATTTATGAGAAATTTGCAGATGCAAAAATGCATAGAATGCGCGTAATATGCAAAGGCGTATAAAATATCTAAAGTATATCTCTCTATCTAACAATTTTATATCTAGATTTCATTTTTTTCATCGTATTCATAAAAACATAAGTTTGCATAAACATCCATAGTCTCCTTATAGTATATTTAACATTGTCTGCTACTATATTACTCAATTTTTTAAAATGATTAAAATAAGATAAATTTCATTAAGTGACACATTTTCAACAATGATTTAAATAGTATTGTCAGAGAGAAAACGAGCAACTATAATGATATTTTGGACAAATTAAATGTTATGGTGTAGTTTATTTCAATCTATTGCGATTGCCCACGGCAAAGTATATAAAATTTACATGACAGTAAATATCTTAAGGAAATGTGGAAAAAACTCAGAGAACTTTGAAAACTAAAATATTAATCATAAATATGATTAACATATATTTTACAAAGATATCAATTTTTATATCTAAATAAATGTAACTTTGAAAATACTTACGCTTAAAAAATATTACAATTCGTAACTACATTAAAGCACAAACCACTTTAATTGCCTAGATCCATTAAATACCTAAATCTAATCCAGACTCTGAAACATTAAGCATCTAAATCTAATCCAGATTCTGAAACGTTAAGCACATAGATTTAATGCAGACAGGTAATTAAATTAATTCCAAATTCTGACCTTTGAATTAATTAACAATTAAACCACAAAAGATACGTAAACGATAGAAAAGGTAAAACATTAAGGACGAACTATAAAAAGAACAAAAAAAAAAAAAAAGGAAACATCAGAAACACACGGAAAAGCAAAAAGAAACGAATAGAAACCCGTCGAGTTTCGAAATTCACATTTTCTGCTCTGTGACGCTTCGAGGTTGATAGAATAGCAGATTGCTAATATTTTTCACCGTGTTCTCGTTCCATCCGATCTTTGAAAAGCTCTCATCTTGTACCTTACTTTTCGTTTTTACTCTCATGAAGTGTGAACGGAACAAAGTTGTAGAATACCCTAACTTCTTTCATTCCTCGAATAAATTATCGACTCAAGAGTATACGAGGCGACAATTTCTTCCTTATTTCATTACCTTTCCATCACCGTACCAATTCCCCTGTGGCGTTCCTCATTTCGATCACGAGCTCTTGCAGAGTTTCTCAACAATCGTCGACAAACGATAACTCATCCAGATAATCGTACCTATGCTATTGATTAAAGATCTATTCTCTCTGAGAGACGTAGCAATTTTGGTAACTCTAGGAAAATGTTGGTAGCCTTTTAAGAAATATTAAACAAAGTACTTGTAGTTAGTCTCCGGAAATTTTTAGAAACAAGCTTTATGCAAACTTTTAGAAAAAAATTGATAGCTTCTTAAAAATTTTTAGAAGAAGATTGATAGCTCTTTAGAAATTTTTAGAGAATGTTACTTAAAATGTTTTCTCGATATTAAAAAGAAAGAAAATGAAGGCGATCGTAAAAAGTTACTAACCAATTATTAAAAAATAATTTTTACATCGTTAAGGAATAATAGCAAAAGAATGTTAATTTCCAGATTTTGATATTTATTAAAAGACAATATATTGCTATCAATGTCCATGGTATCAAATAACAAAAGAAGTCAAGTTCCTGAATAGAGTACGTAGAAAAAGTAAGAAATGAAGATTTTTAGAGGAAAGTTATATTATTTTAAATTAGAAACACGGTTATGAATTATCTCTCATCAACTGTTTCCAAATTTTATATTATAATAATTAATTATAATATAATTTCTATAATTAATTATAAGATAATTTCTGAGTTACCGACAAAAAGAAATGATAATTTACAGAAATTAATATTCAACCCGTGGCTAGAATTACATATGTCGACATCATCGATGGATTTTCATCAGAAACTGATCCTAATAAGTAATGAATGACCTCCTGGATTGAAATTGCATATCCTGAGTAATCTCCCGTCCAATTTTATGCATCCTGTCTGCGCCACACTTTATATATCCTTGCATAGCAGTACACTCACAGAATACCTAAATGCAATATAATGGATCACCTCATCTTTTCAGTAGCTCATTCTTATGAATATTAATTGATTACTAGTTACGTCTTAACTAAGCAAAGAACTCATTAATATTTTACTTTATTTGTTAATTTGAATTTTACATGACGTTGAATTCAGTAGTAGATTAATGATGTTTATGCAAATTTATATTTGTTTGAACATTATTAGAGAAATACAGATCTATTGCGCCCACTAAACGTTAATTAAATGAATAAAGTACTTTACTTTGGATATTTTGCATATTTTGTCGTACATTTTTTACCTATTATGAACGCTTTGTATATGTTTGCATATTTAAATTTATCATAAATCCATAAATATCCGCAGCCTAATCATTACCGGATTGCGTTTAACTTGCTTTATTTTTGTACCAATTAAATTTCGTAAGAAGGTCCAGTCAGATAATTAATGATGATTTTTACTTAATCCCATAATATCAAAACCATATCTGAGGCTAATTCGTACTTCCGTTTTCGAAACTGACATTTTCCGCTTTCTTACAAAATATGTCCACCAGTTACGTTTAATCGCAAAGATTGTAAACTGAAGGTCCTGTTTAATATTTGTTCATTGATCAGAATAAGATAATTAATAAACAACTAATAAGTTCTCCTCGTGCAATTTTCTATTATGATAAGCGATTTGCAAATATCGCGTTGGAATTGCCAATTTTACAAAACGTTAAAACAAGGCTACTTGTTGATAGGTTCGTTCAGAGTAACCATGAGCTATTTTTCACTCTAAGATCTCGCAGATTCTCGTGACAAGGTAATCGTTACACTACGGAACGATCATTATGCGATAAGCGAACGGTTGTGTGACTGGAAGGGCACAAGGTTAAGGATCGATTCAAACCTCGAGGTTCTCAAGAAAACCATGCCAATGCCGCGATTCGTAATCCCAATGGGATGCAATATATAGTTTGACAGAGCCAATAAAGATGGTAGTGATTCGTGAATGAGGGCTGGAGACATTATTGGTTATGCTTCAAAAATTATTTCGTTGGAAAAGATATGAAAAAGATAAAAAGAACTGCTTGGGTTGCAGAAAATAATAGACAATGCATCCTTATGCGTTTGTAGGAATTTTGAAAGTACGAAAATGCACAAAACAGACATAATAACAAAAATATAGTGTATTCAGAGTGCAGTACTTATTATAATATTTCTGCCTATATCCCACTTTTATTCGTAAAAATGTGAATTTTGTATAAATATCCGCATACTAATAATTCAGTATTGTTTAATGATGTATTACTAGTGAGACTAGATAGCGGAACAATTTTTATTTTTCTATTGGAAATTTCCAAGCGAAAGAAGAAAGAAGAATCTTTCGAAAGCACATTTTTTAAAGACTTTCCTTTTTAATGCAAGCGATCTAAATATAATTATGAAGAAATTGACGGGAAGTCGATTCTGTGCTTGAAAAATTGATGAAAGATTTTTTTAATGGAACGAGCATAGTGCATAGTGCATAGTGCATGGGTGATCAATTTACTGTGAACAGGATGAAAAGATTGTGTATTCCTCAATATTTGGAGTTGATTAGCATGGTTTCTGAGTGGCTCAAGTATTCATTGATCATTAGAAGATTCCGTTATATCAAACGCTATTATATTATAATACAAGAGATACTACACACAAGTCAACAAACAACAAGAATAACAGATCAAACACTACAGAATCCTATCTCAAATTGTCCCATTCAAGCATCTCTCATCCTCCTTCCTTTGAACGAAACATGTATCCAACACTTTACCAGATATTGTTTTATGTATTTATCATGATTCTACTTAACTTTTCAACACACATAAATGGTCATACGAAAGCAATAAAATCAATAAAACACAAATTTACAATATAGCTAATTAATTCGCGATTTAATATCTTCAGAAGCAAGATATGTTTCTCATCAATTCTAACGGTACGAATAATCAGAAATAGAAGTGCCTTTCTGCTATATATACATTGGCATAATATTACTCAGCAGAATGGTGTATGTAAATCGTGACAGAAAGCAACCGAACCACACTCGGAGCGTATTCGAGTCTACCACACAAACGCACGATACACGTGTTCATGTATTCGTCTGGATCCGTAGCCGTTTTGGTACCCATCCATTCGCAACATCCTAATGAATCGGTGAATTACACCGTATAGTCTGGTCATCGGATTCCTCAAAGGATTATACGAGCTTGAAAAGCTGCTAGTAGAATATTTAAAAGCACCTTTTCACGTGCATCGCACTTTATGCATCAAAAACACGATTTAGACTGTCAAAAGCTGTTGCTCTGTAGCTATATCCGTATCGAGACTCATAGTCGTTATTCGAATATACGGATATGTTCATACATCTATACATCTCTTCCTAAGGCTTCTTGAACGATTAAAAATATCGGCAAAGCGAAAACTGATCATTTTAAAATGATATACACTAGTGGACTGCAGTGATTTGGATATCGATTTGTTACAATAGATGGAACAGTCGAGCGAAATAATTTGAAGTATGTTTGACCACATATATTTCTATTCCACTTACTGGTGTATAATTCACTTCTTCCAAGTGTTTCATCTTTTATATTTGAAAATTTGTTAAATTAGATATAACACATTTTCTACTCGTTCAAGTTATTCAATTAATATATGTATATTACATATGTATAATGCATAATATGTGATAATATATGTTCCTATACTCCTTACAATAGTCAAATATGTTTTATGTTTATGAAATTCTCATCTTCTTCACTTTAAAAATTCTTGGATACGTCAGTTGTCCAATTAGTATAATCTTTGTAACAATAATTTCACGGTTGTCTGACCACGTACCTTTCTGTTCTCCTTACCCGTACCAGTAGTGTATATAATATATGTAGAAGCCTATACATACTAACTGACTAAGTTCTGACTGAGTTCTAGTTAAGTTTAGTTTGAGTTTGAAGCGACTTCTGTTCATGTGATGATTTAGTTCTACGAGTCTAATCGATTCCTAACTTTGACCAAACTATTATATAATTCTTCTTGATTTTGGTTCTAATGTGTTCTACACTATATTAACAATGCTGTATGGTTATTCATTGATATCTGTTTCCGTAAAGGTGATGTTGTATCTTTTCGTACAGTCTGTCTTTTAGTATGAAGAAGGAGATACTTTTCTTCTGAATCAAAAGTGGTACTTAATGATGGAAATAAACATAATTTGTAATTGGACATTTTCCAGGTTTATTGAAAGAAGAACTTGCATTTATTCCAATTAAAAGTGGTAAGTGACACAATGCATGATATTTAAAAGCAAGCTTTTCAAATTCTTGTTTAAATTGCAGAAACTTGCAATTCTCTATCTTAGGATTTCTTGTAAAATTACTTGCTGCAAATGTGTCAAGAGAAGCGTGATTCGAGATGAATAAAACAAGGAAACGAAGGTTGAAAGTTTCTGGACAAGAAAGGGTTTCTATAGGGCTGGGATCGAGTTTATTAGCTCTGTTAAAAGGCGAAGTTTTCCATTAAATACTTCGCGTTACCTCTTCATAGTTTGTTTCAAAGTATACCGCTTCTTGCATTTCTCTATACTTTTAATTCTTCAAGTTCGGAAAGAAATTTTAACTTCGATGAAGGATCTTATTTTATTTTTGCGAGAAAACTTCTTGGTTGAAGAATTTTATCATATGTGTCCTTTTTAATTATATTAACAGACTTTTCTGAGAAGTTTCTTTAAAAATTGTAACTTTAGTCTTGGATGTTTACGTTTGTGAGAGAAACTAACAAAGAACTTTATTAATTATCTATAAAAATATTTTCTTTGATAAATCTCTTTGAAAATTGTTAACTTTTACCTTAGAATCCTTATTTTACTGCTTAAAAATGTTTCTCGTTCCACCTTTAACTATATCAACATATTCTTTGTATAATACATTTCTTGTGAAACCTAGTTCATTTTTGTCGAGTCCAAATTCGAGATTGTTACAATTTTCTTCCTTTCATTTTACTCTCCACTTTCTTCTTATTACCTTCTGGAGCTGCTCCTTTACATCTCTGTGTACATCTATAAGACTACAATAATAGCATAGTAGTGATGCAACCTTTCGTGCAACTTCGTTCCCATTTGGCACAATTGCGTGTGTCCAGGAGGACAATTTTCTTATCCTTATATAAACTTTTTAAACAAATCGAACATATATTCTTTACATTATCTTCCAATTGAAAATAACAGCTTCTTTAACATTTCATTGAAATTCCAAAGATTTTTAAAGAAAAAGCAATCACTTATTTTTCTTCGTTATATGAGAATGAAGCGTCGGTGTTTTAAAATTATTTAATACATTAAAATCTGCATATTTTACGTAAAACATCTGAACCGTGTGATCTCGCGACAAATTTGTTGCAAGCAAACATGCAAGCCAACGATAAATTAGGGCAGCTCAGTTTGACGACAAGTGAGTAATGTTTCACGAGTCACGATGTGTATATAGGTCACGAAACTACGATGTACCAAGAGAAAAAGAAATAAAGAAAATTGCACTTCAAGAGTAGTTCCACCAGTCAGAGTTCGATCAAAATAAATTGTAACAAGGTGGACAAAGCGGAAGAAAAGATGCGACACATGTACAGTACTGTGTAAAAGTTTTAGATCAAACAATGAATGAAAATCTTTTACTTTGTGGATTAATATAAAGATTTTTGTGATGTTATTTTTATCTACCTCCGAAGAAAAATTGATACTTTCTTAAGAAGTTATTAATTAATTTAATATAATTACTGAGACAATTTTTCTCTGTGTTGATAACGAGAGTTCTTTTGATGTTGTGGAATAATTTTTCAATAAATTCAGTTTGTACTACTACTTTATTTATAATATTTCAAATAATATATTTAGGTTTTTGGCTTCTCCTCTCGTAGGATATTCTAAATTATTTAATGTTCTGTCAATTAAAGCATTTCTGAAGAGAATTATGAAGTAAAGAAGGTCTTCGTGTTATAAAATCTTTGAAGATTTTTGTAAATGTCTGTAACCAGACTACGAATGCCTTTTACATTTTATGCAACCTAAAACTGGAATATGATGAAACCGAAAAACATATAAAATATTCAAAGTAAATTTTTACTTACAATATTTAGTAGGTGACACAAATTTCTTTAATTTCGCGAAAACATGAATTTCTCTAAACGTTTTTAGTAACGCTCTTTACATAAAATTATGTAGAAATATTTCTTCTATAATTTCAGTAGCCATCGTAAGAAAATTAATATCATCATGTTCAATTTTTTTTATGCCAATATGTTCAACTTCTTCACATTAGTATAGCTGAATGCTACGAAGCACTAATTAAACGGTGTCTCTTAACGCAAAGAATATCGAATTCTAAATTTCACCTTGCTCTTTTCACGCTTGCTTTCAACATAATTCCGAGCTATGTTTTGCGAATTATGTTCGTGAACATACCGACGAAACGTCATATTATGTTTAAATGAGCAAACGAACTTTTCGAATAATCCAAGGTAAACATCGATCTTTCCCGATAGACGATTGGATGTAACACGATGACAAAAGTAAAAAAGGTGAAATATACGCGTTGATTGATAAAAATGGGAGGATAAAATCTTGTTTTGTGAGGAATTTCAAGAGAATCAAATTACTTTAGAAGAAAATTGGATTACAATAGAAAACATTGGTATGGGAAACAATTTGATTGTAAACTAGAATGGATGTGGTGATCAACTCCGTTCCATTAGGATTGATTGTTTTTTCTTTTTAAGGGAATAATTATGTCTTTTTTCTATGTAATATAAGTTATGTGCAAGTAATTGTATACTTCAACAGATGTATATCGTCATATGGAAATAATATGGTATTTAATCACGTTTTAGCATGTTTCAAGTACCAAATTATGGAAGAAATTTCTTCGTGTAAAGTAAACGATGGGGTCATTACATAAATTAAAAGTTTTATTTCGAAAGGATACAGATTTTAAATTCTTCTCTATTTGCTATCGATAAAGAAGATCAAATAACAATTCTAAAAGTATCAGGGTATTAAAGTCCGCTGGAAAATATGTTGTTCTGGTCGACGAACTTTCTAATATTGAGACTACTTATATAACTTATCAAATTCGAAAGGAATACCTACAATTTCCAAGAAATCCAATGAATTACTTTCATGATACACGACGAGATGTTCTTTCCACAACGACGCGGCCAAACAATCGAATATCATCTCCTAATCCCTCGATTCTGCAAGAACATCGAGCAAAGCAATGTCCTGTTTATAAAAATATCGTTCCGTTACACCCCGTGTTTGTTCGACGTCGGCATTCGATATATGATTTATCGGATTCTCAGGGAATATTACTTCCGATGTTCGATAAATCCGCCATCATTTCACTTCGCGTTTTCTATAAATTCCCCATCGTGTAAAAGCGTGGCTACATTTTCTTGATACCACTGAACACCGTGGAAATAAAACAAACGTCTGAGCGAAGGAATATGAAAGGATAGAGAAATAAGAAAAATAAGAGGGAAAGTGAATAATGTTAATGCATCGTTGGTTTCGCTGGGAATACGCATGTATTCGTTGCACTCTGAGGGAAATGCGTCGGAATGCATCTCGTCGATGAAGTATACATATGAAACGTGTTTTAAAATAAAGAAAGGAAAGTAGAAATAAAAATAGTACGAAGTAAGAAAACTGCCCTTAATATCTCAACGGCAGAACGGAAGCCGTGTTATCGACACGCTGCGATGTGATCACTATAATGTAGAATCCATTTCGTTAAAGTACCAAGAAGGGTAGCAAAACTTTATGACCCATGGCTTGGCGCGTGATGGGGCTTAAAAAATACGTTGGCCCTCGGTAAAGGGACGTTGTTTGTCCCCGTCTTGGTGAAATTTTCCGCTACGAGACTGGAATTCCTATTATCGTTCCACGACCCCCCATCTTCTTCTATCGTCCGAGTTCTGAATTAGAGAAAGACCTTGCTTCTTAGCCAAGATAGATCCTGAGAGTTTAAAGTCTCGCTCCAATCACTGCCCCTACTTTTATCGTGTTATCTTCTTCGATTTTAACGAATTTCTTGATTTGTAATCAATTTTTTGAGAATATTAAGAAAATATGGAAGAATGATCTTTTCGAACATGCTCCTATGATATGTGATATTCACGTATCGCGGCTTAGATATTTTATTGTTAACTAGCTCAGTAATGAATATTTTTGTATCAAATATTTAGAAGTGAACAATTTTTGACATAATATGTATTTAACACTCAAGAGATATTTTCCAGTTACATGTATTATTATTTACCTTCGAAATTTTTCAATTTTAATTAAGTTAATTGTATTAAACATAGAATATGAATTTATCAATTATTATAAGACTTTTCTTCAGTTCCGAGATTTTCAATATTTATATAATGCTTGAGAGTCGACATCACATACACATCATAAAAGCGAATATGTTAAAGGAATGATTATGAGATTAAAACCATCCTTGATGGGAAGTTAATCGCGTATACTCAACGAAGCAATGCCCTTTTACGTGGAGAAACCATTTTAGTGCATCAGGAAAGTGTGTACTGCACGAGATTGCACGAGCAATTATGCATTCTTGTACTCTGCTTCTATGGTTTACGAGCGAAGTGGGCCACATACGTTTATCAAGCATTCATCATGTACGTAATTTCTTGGATGATGGAACACAGGAAAGTGTGTCATAAATATAGGAGGACTGCACGTATTTTCCCCGTATCAACCAAAAACATCAAATCTCTTTTTAGATTCTTTAATCTTTAATTGAATAGTCAAGTACATGCTGATAATTTCCAACGTAATTGTACATTTTCCTATCCCAGGAGAAAATGACTTTATTTTATTATAATGATAATTCCATTTCCAAATTCTCTATTCCATATCTCCATATATTACAAAAGCTATAATATGTTTTAATTTTTAAATTTAGTGTTTAAAATCCTATAGTTTTATTTTCAGTTAAACATGAATTAAAGTTTGGTTAAACTAAACTGAATTTCTAATTAATAGAGCTAAATAAATTCAATATAATTTAAGAATTCAGCCAAAATTCCATTTAGAGAATTTTTAGCATAAATACGTGTATTGTATTCATATCGCGTACAGTATAAAGATTAAATTTATAATTACAAATATAATTTTTATATTATTCATCGTCCTTATAAAAAGGGATATAAAATCTTCAAAATACTTAAAAACTTAAAGACCATGAAAATCAGAAAATGAACGTTTGTTATCGCGCAAGTAGTGCGAGTCAATATAAACTCAGACTTAAATGACTTAAATAAATAAGCGGCTTCCAGAGGAAAATGACTGCCATTTTATTTACAGTGAATGAAACTTCATAGACTTCGTAGCACATTGAGAAACTTTACCTAACTAATGACGCTCGGTTGGCAAAGGTAAGGATAAATTTTATCGTGTTAACAGGCTTAATAACTTCGACCTGACGGTTATTTAATCTCTTTACTTTTCGACGCTATCCGGAAATATGTTTAAACTTCGTGCCGAAGATAAACCGAAGCTACAGGAAATTATCTTACCACCGTACGAAACTACGAAACTTTAATTGCCACGTACAATTACAAACGCAGCAACGCACATCTTAAATAGTAGCATAGAAAGGAATACACGGACGGACGAGATACAACGAATGAATGAATTGCTAAATAGAAAGTTTCGAGTTTCAGCTTCAAAGTTATAGGTAAGATGTTTCGTTTGACCTGAACATCCATCACAATGTGAGAAAGAGAATGAATTAAAAACGGGAAAAAGAAAAGATGAATTTATCTTAACAAGGCCTGCTAATAATTTTGCGTCTTTCATTCTCTGAGATTCGTACGTTTCAAACTTACGAATCGACATCAAATAAAGGTCGAGTCACGGCTTCTTTCTCTTCTTCCAATGTTTAGAAGCGTACAAAAGATCTATATTACTTTCTGCAAGCACGCTACAAAGGAAGCAATAGCAGGAAAAGAACTACCCTGAAACTTTTCGTACGTCCAGATTGATGGGAACAGATGTAACTGAGAGGAAATTTTTATAAAGAAAGAGACTCTATACTACCTCTCCTTTTTTTCTTGAGGCGAATCATAAAAATCTTTCAATTTTTAACAACTATCAAATTCTTTTTATATTTCAGAGAAATATTTAATTCCAAAGCTAAGCAAGAAGATAATTTTAGCAATACAAGGATTGGTCAACATAATATTAAATTTTATAATTATTCTTGTGTAAGAAAGAAAGTAACTAATAAATAAAGTAAATAATGTAACTAACTTATCATTAGATTGTAGATATTTATGTAATTATGGAAAATTGAATCAGTTAAAAAATTGATTCACAATGTGATAAAATGTTTAATTGCTAATAAATAGATTTAACATTGGGTTATGAATATTTATGCATTTATAAAAAATAGAGGGAAAAATTTGAGAGAGAAATTATATAAAGGAAATTACCACATTTGGAGAAACTACGTACATAATATGAAAAACTATGTAAAGTATCCAACGTAAAATACACGATATGGTATTTAAAAACAAATCTCTACTTAGCTCTCTTCCAAATCATATTCATAAAAATATTTGCATAAAATTACGTGGTCTACTTATCTCCCCCATGTTCTTAAATATTTTGAAAATTTATTTATATCTTAAATGATTAGAATATTATTAAAAAATATAATTTATATATCTTCTAGTATCAGAATATTCATTTTATGAATAATTTCTACATCTACTCTCCTTTCCTTTCTTTTACATCCATCGTTCTATCTTACCCCTAATGTTTCTCCACAGAAAGAGAGGTTAGTGTTAACACGACACACCTGGTGGAAAGCCATCAGCTTCCTAAGGAAATACGCGCTGCGTTTTAAAAGCTTTGTAAACCGGCGAATCGAATCAACTTCAGCTTTACACTTGAGCGATCTCGTCAGTCGTTCTGCTTCATCGATTTAAATCGCGACCTAACGGTGATCGATGCATTTCCTGAAATCTTTATGCTTTTTTGTGAAATTCGACGAGCTAACAATAAAAAGCGAAACTATGAGGAAAGTGTCTTTCTCTAACGAACAAAGTCACAATCTAGGTTAACATTGCAAGATTATTCTTTTAATTTAGGTATGAAACTCTTTGTATGAAAGTAAGACGAGGTTAAAGAACATAAAGCACGTAACAGATATAAAAAAATATTTCATAAAATCTACGATGAATTTGAAGTATATAGTCGGTTCTAAGGAGGAGTAACGAATCTCTAAAATCATTACTTTTGAATTATTTGCAGAGGTCTAATTGTAAACGAGAGCTATTGATTAAAATGGCAATGGAATAATCACACAACAAAATTATATGATTTAATTAGAGCAACACAGATATATCACAATTCAAAACTTCGATAATAAAGACTTCCCAAAGAAAGTTTTTCTTCATTAATAGAGGTCATGGACTACATTGAAAAAAAAATAAATTTTTATATTGTTAAATAGTCGATTAATGAATAATTTTCCATCCTTTTGCTTGAGTCACTTTTCTAAGAAACCAACGATATATTCTGGCGAATAGATATTTCAGAAGATTAAACATAATATCTGTGTTACATATGTATTTATAAATATTAAAAGATTTAATTAGAAGAAGTTCAGCTTTGAGTTTATGTTAAATGATACATGACTTGGGGACTTGAGACAGTCTTTTCTAAATTGCGGTATGCTCCAACACACAAAAGAGTAATAAATTGTCCAAACTATAGTCATCCTAACTTTCCCTAATACTAGATATGTATCATACATGTATACCAAACTTATGTTCAGCTTTTAATTCATCATGCCAATAGAATCCCAAGAAAATTCAATCTGTACCAAAAATTCTCTAATCCCTACATTCTGGCTAAGCAACTCCCTTGGAAGTATAAAATAGAGAACACAGACATAACTCACACATATGCCAAATTTTCCTAAGAAAATAAATGTCTAATAGTATATCTATTAATGAATGGAGTAGGAAAGTTAACATAAGCTGTGTCTTTATTCCTCAATATATTTCGAAAATTGTCAGGCGTTTCAATTTAATAATATTCAGAATGAAATTTACAAAATTATTATTAGGTTAAAAAATAGTACGCATTATTACATATTTAGTTTTTAAAAAATTTTATTAAATTCATTGTGAATTTAAATTAAAAATAAAAATGGAATTTATCAGATTTCCCACCATCAGTCATTTCATTTCTCGCCATCGATTAAATTTGTTTTCACTGCAGTAATAACTGAATAATTTCAAAACTATTCCATAATAATACATTCAAAACTGCCAAAAGTTCATATTAATTTGTATTAATTAGCTCTAAACATATTGGCGTGTAAATCGTAATCTGTTTTTATGGGACATCTCCCTTTGTATTTCTGACGAGAGCATTTTTTTTTATTAAATCTTCCGAATCAATTTGTTGAACCGACCAACGTTCATGGAGAAACAAAGAAATCAAGATTAAATGTTGATACAACATGCAGTTCGATTTCTCCTGCCGTGAAAGAGAACTGCTGCATCAGATTCAGTATCAATCTATTATTCACGACTCTTCTTTTGTTGACATTTGTATCACTTTGTAGAATAAATCCATTGTTATATTGATAGTAGAATAGCTTGAATTTTCCACAGTTTCGTACTTTAATATCCGAACACAATATTTTCAAATATAGGTAACAGAAATGAAAATTTTACATTTTCAAAAGATTGTTTCAAGTCCTTTTCTACTCGAATTTTTAATTTCACTTCTGGAAAGATTGAAATTTCTTATATTGTTTGATCTAATTCGTTCAATGAATTCATAATCGAAATAGACAATTACAATTATCAGTAATTTAAATATATAAACCAATAAAAATCAAATACGTTACCTAAACCTGCTATAAATTCATAGTCAACTAATAATCGTAGTAATAAACATTTGCATTTTTGCATATGAAATTTGTACCTCCTTTTCTCTTGTAATGCATATAATTTAAATATCGAAACTGCTCTCTTATTGCAGCAAAACCTTCAATTGTGTTTGGTAAGGTGTATGACAAAAATATAAGTCTAAAATTTTTTACAGAATAACATATTATATTAAAGAACAGTTGTTCACGTTTGTATTAGGAAAGATAAATACCTGAACATAGTAAATCTCGACTAAAATTTTTATAATTATAACTTTTTATAATTGTAATTATGAATTAATAAACTTCCTAATATCACAGTAACCTATTGTGTCGCCTTATAGCGAAAGTATATAGCTTGAAAATTTGCAAGAAAAAACGTTACAATTCTTATTTATACATATCTATTTCTATTTACTCTATTCTATTTTATATCAATTTTTTATATATTTTATTATATATATATTCCTATCATCACTGATAAATATTTAGAACCCTAAAAAACCAGATGACCCAAAATTTTAAAAATTCTCTAAGATATAAATCAATGAGCTGAAAAGAAGTACGACATCCGAATAAAAAAGTAAACAACGGTATGCTGTTTTGATCAGTCTGGTTCCAGCAGCTCTGCTCTATCCTCGAATTTATAGCTGCGCTAAATTTATGGATGTTTGGTTTAAATCAACTTCCCGTGGCTGTTGCTGCACTTTAAAGCCTTTTTGAACCAACTACCTTCTTTCATAATATGCTCATAAAGCAAACCGGATGTACTGATCAACGCCTGTTAGCGACGATGAAATCTATCTCTTGACGAAACTCCTTACCAGATAATACCACGAAAAGATTTTCATTTTCACAATCAACGACAAGAAAATATTATCGGATAGCAATGACAAAATTTCGAAGAATAAAACTTAAACATCGGTATTCCAAAATAATTGACGACAAAATCACGAAATAAAGTATACAGTATGGGGAAATCTGATGGTTCGATATGTCGCGCATAATGCAACCCCGTACAGAGCGTCTTACCATAAGACTCTTACGTTTTATCGTAGTTCGCTCTTCAAATACATTCAAGAAGGGTGGCGTTATTCACGAGACACGAATAAACTTCGAACGAATGTTAGCCGACGGAATTCTTGAATGTACACAGAAAGTTAGCATAAGTCGCGGATGCCAACCGATATTACTAGCAGGTATGAAACAGGTATGAACGAACATGAAATACAATACTATGAAATTAAATTTAAGAGCACAAATGTATCGAATATGTATATATATTCTGTATAAAAGAGTATAAAATATTCTAATAAAAGTACCCGTTGTAATACTGGACAGGTAGAACAAATATCTATTTAGTTATGTTTATGAAAATATATACTATATTGCGTAATTATATTATATTATATATTATATAAATATTGTATAAAGATATAAATATCAAATGTATTAAAATTACCAAAGATTCATATGATTTTAATATCGAAATTATTTGTAATTTCTTACAAAAATTTTACAATACTTCTTCATTCGTTCCAGTACGACTTTCAGTTCCTCAGATAAGCTTCTCAATTGGTTCGTGTAAAGAGAAACGTAATTTTCGACTGCTTCTTATTTCTTTTCTTATCGGACACTCGAATCTCTCACGCGTACGCATTCACTGATCTGCTGCAAGCTCGTACACGTGACATGATCAGCGACAAGCCTTGAGTCAGCAGATTACTATTACTACTTAGGACGCGCGAGTTTCCAGGAAAAAATGTAGGTCGTGGGGTCTGACAATCTACTCATGGTATGCGTTCTGTTGCATATAAACTTCCAAGTTCTATATATTCCAGACGGAGCGAGATATTAACTGGATACAAAGTGCGTTTAGACTTTACGTTTTGACACTTTACACTATCGTCTGAAAGAATTCTGTTTTTGAAAACCGATATTTTAAATAACAAAAGTATAGAACTAGATCAATTAAATGTTCTTAAGAAAAATTTGGTGAATTTTCTATTAAGAGAAAATCTGTTTCGTCAAATAGAAATATAAACTTGTCGTATCTTTTCTTTGTAATCTTCATATCCAATTTTGCTCATTGTCATTTTTCCTAATATTAATGAACAACTTCCGCAACAAGGTTAATATTCTTTCGTAAATGATTTTGTGTCTCGTGTTAATACTGTCCTGTGACTCCGTGCACACTCTACATAATTTCGTTGCAATATACGTCTAGTAAACAGAGACTTGTGCACTTAATTCCCTGATACGTCTACAGTCTTTGGCATAATGCAGCTAGCAGACTTAATTCAACGAAAGCTGTTAACTGTACCTGGGATAAAACGCGCTCGGCAGCTTTTACGTTTCTTTCAATTAAACCCAAAGTTTCTTCGTCGTTTGTCCTACTTTCCCTTAATCACGTAGAAACAAAGCACAAAACAACAAGTTATGTATATTCCTGTAAAATAAAGATCAGAAAAAACAAAAAGAAACTTTCTAAATGGCGGGTATGATATTTGTTCACGCTCATATTATAGAATTAGAGAGTTTAAGGATTTGCAAGTACATAATAATGAAGCGGAATGTTTGGAAAATGCGAAACAACGCGTGGCGCTATCAGGATTCTATACGAAAAGTCGCGATTTCCTATTAAACCGACCTAACTTATAGTTTAGGCTCTCAGAATAATTGGTTCGTACAAGTCAAAGAATTAGATGTGTAGCGGTACTTGACAGCAAAAACTTTCCAACGGGTTCTGTCGCGTGGCTTGTTACACAAAGACCCTATCCTAAGCCGGACGACGGCAGCGCAGTGGTTAACATAATTGGTTACAAACGCTTTTAAAACCCAGGTTCGAATCCCGGCACTCATAGTCCTGTTTTGCACAATTCGTAACTGACAAGAAGGCAACCCGGATGAAGACAAAAATCTTATACACCAGCAGTAGCACTATCACGACCTATCCACCTCAGATGCATACCAAGCACAGCTCCAGAGATCAGAGAGCTATGGGACTCGAGTTCCTAAAACTTTCCTACGAGCAGCGCTGTGTTTGACGAGTAGGAATTGCATATTGCCTCTACGATTACACAAGTTCTTCAACTTAGAAGCAAATCATTCTAATTGTAAGTACAACTGTTATGTTCTAGCTAAATTAAAATTTGAAGAATTCCAACAGTGGATAAACAGAAAATATAAAAATATTTAACGCGATCGTCTGAATGTAATCTTTTTCATAAATTGACGTTAAATTGACGTAATAGTAAAGAGATAAATAACACTGTTCAATACGTATCTAATCTGCAACCTTCAATAAGTGATTCTTCAAAACTTTTGTGAGCTGGACAGGAATCTGCAAACCGTTTCTTCCCTAGGACCCACAGCTTGTGAAAAAATCAATTTTGAAAAAATTGCAAATTTTCATCTGTGGAAACGTTTAAGTACAAATTAAGTACAAATTTAATACGAAAATAACAATATTTTATTTGAAATATATAAAAATATCTGTTGATCATTTCTTTTATTATCGATCTTAATACAGATCAAAGTATTCAAGAAATGTGCTTTTTTGTATTGCTACAAGATAATAAGAACGTAAGAAGCGTAAAGAAAGAAAATATCCAAGAACACTAGCTTGCTTTTAAACTAAGAACAATAGGTACTTGCAGCTATCAAATTACTACCCGGAAGCTCGGCCCCAGACTGCCTAGAGTACTATAGTTTGCGATGGTAGCGTGCTAGTATTACAGACCATATAACAGAGAAGAACTTGAAGTGTCACGCACAGAGTTCGATAATACGCCTCCTACAGATGAAGCTAACAATAAGTGGTTGTCTGAAAAACTGCTGCTGTGCCGCATAGGTTAAAGCATGTGGACCTAGCAATGAATAGTTTCATAAAGAAGTAGATTCTTCCTTCAGACAATTCGAAATTATAATATATTATACACTATTATATAACATTTTATTCCTTTTTCTTAAATGTTAGATTGAATATAGGTAAAAGACATAACTATTTTTTAAACTTAAATACTCAACTAAAAATTTCGAGAGAAGTATATCAATCTAAAATACCAAAAAATACTAAAAAAATCTTGAATAAAAATTCAGATCGTTATATTATGTATCATGAATATCGTGATATTATATAAATGTTCTTATTTCTTTTAAATGAAAAAGTTTAAATCTCCGGAGAAGTACCCTGCATTTTAAATCTTGAATAAAAATCTCAATAACAGCTATCCTGAGAGAATTTACATTATGTGGCTCATCTCGACTTTTTAAACATAAGATTGGATATATGTAAATAAAAGTAACCCACTTTCTTTTAAATTTAAATATCTAACAAGAAATTTCAAGAGAAATTACATTGAAATCTAAATTTTTGAATAAAAATTTTAATGACTCCTATCCTATGGGAATTTATATTATATACTTTTATATTATCTTGCTTTTCAAATATAACATTGAATATAAATAAAAAACATGCTAAGCAAGAAATTTCAAAAGAAACACATCCAATTCTACGTCCTTGAAAAGGAGCTCGAACGATTCAAATCCCGAAACCTCAAACCCAAGTGACTCAAACCTCCTGAATTAGAAATCGTGTTTAACTCATTTACGTTCTACCTTTCTTTTCCGCCATTACTTTTTCCTTGGTCTGCATTTTTCTGCTTCAATTTCCCGATACAAATTCGCTTCACTGTTACGACAAACGAAGTAAGACGGGTCGACTGTTTCTATCGGAGTAAAAACAAAAGGGTCGAAAGGAAGTTCAGTAGCCGGTCTTCGACTTCTTGCATTGAGGAATCATTCTGCAACCAGGTTTACAGGCTTCAGCAAAGAGAACCAGAGCTGGATTGCGAAATTTCTTCGTCCTTCGAACTGCCTCGGTGAAAAGTTTCTTTCTTCGCTGGAAAGGGCGTGCGCCGTGATGTTCGAAAGTGCCTTATAAAGCTTGAAAGTAGCAACTCTTCGTCGAAGTATCTCGTTTCTTCGTTCGACAGTCGATCGCTAAGTCGCATCGTTTATTTACCGTGAAAGTTTTCGAAAAACTTCCACTGATTTCTACTAACTTTGAATAGAGAAGCGGTTGCTTTTATTCCTCGGTAAATATTTTTGCGAGTCGGCAAGTTAAACAGGCTAACTGGCTTGCATTTTGTGAAATGGAGATAGTCAAAAGTGGTTTCAAGGTTCAAAGCTGCTGCACTCTCTCCGGCTATGCTTCCGTCTCATTTGCTTGCTATTTTACTTATTTCTCTTTCTTTTTATCCTGTAATACTTTGAATTCTCGTGGGTTTAAAGATTTGAGATGGACAAAGGCTTGAAAAAATATTTGAAAATTTTATACACGAGAAAACTTAATCTGTAATCTTTAAATTATATATGTATAAAAATGTATAAAATGTAAAAAAATGTATAAAAAGATTTCAAGCAGATATTAATCAGATAATAGGCACCTTTCCTACTATTCTTTCATCCTTCCCATACTTCTTTTTTTTTCATTCCAATTATCTCTTCCATTCCTTCCTCCTATTCCTTTATTCTGTTCTCTTCTTCTTTCCTTTCCTTGTTTCCTTGTTCGATCCCTTTTTTCTATTCATTTCATCTATTTCTTCCTTCTATTCTTTCCTTTTATTGTTCTTTTACTCATTTTTCTACTCCTCCCTTTTATTTCTTCCTGTTTTCTATCCCTTTCTTAAATTCCTTCTCTTTATTTCTACATTGCATTCCGTTCTTCCTTTCCGTCTTTTCTCGTGTTCTTTTCATCCGTTTTTCGTTCTCTTTTCTTAGTTTCCTCCTTAAAAAAAATTAGCTTTTTACCCACATCAGAAATGAAATATTATCCGTAAAAGGAAACAATCCTGTTTCTGTGACAGAACACACTTGACCAAAAACTCGAAGGAACTTTATCGAGCTTCCGGTGGGGATATTTCATTGCCACTATATCAGCCACCTCCGACAGGAGGGATGGTAATGTAAGCAGTTTAGGAATTCGACGTATTTGTACACGGAGTTCTGACATCGTGAAAAATAACGCTAATCAATCGGAAGCTTTCGACAGAAGCTAAAAAAGAAATCTGTGAACACCATGGGCCAAAGTGGAACCACGTAATGTTTTCCCGCATAATGGAGTTGACAAAAGTCCCCGTGTTTCTAAAAGCGCTGATTTATGAACCGCTTAATACAATTTTCCCTCGGTCAAAGTTATATTCCAGATATCACCTTATATAATCCTATCACATTAATTTATCGTGACAGTTATTCAATGTGATAATAAATACATAATAATAAATGTAAATCTTTATTAAGAATATTTCGAAACCACAGTAACCATTTTAATTTTAATTCAAAATATAATCTTGTATGATTAATTTAATAATTTAGATTATTCAACATCAATGTGAATACTGACATATCTGAAGGTCACTTCACAGCTCACTTCGTAGCCTAAAATCCCTAAAATACAATTTAACCGACCATAAATCACAGAGAATCCCCAGAGCACAGTGATAAATAATTCTCTTAACTTTCTTCTATATTCAGAGCTGAAACGACTAACTAAAATAGAGACTCGCGAACTTTGACTTTCGATTGGACTACGCCAATCAGTAATTTACGGAACATCTACATGTATTTTATTTTTGATTTTCCAAGTTAAGATATATATGAGACTATTATTCGAAAATAACTTATTTGATGTTGATATTTTTCATATGTTATATTCAAGCTAAGAATAATAAATTAGTTGAAATGATTTATCGTATTTTGTCTAATTTACTTTATTTT
Organism: Bombus huntii; assembly: GCF_024542735.1. NCBI lineage: Eukaryota > Metazoa > Arthropoda > Insecta > Hymenoptera > Apidae > Bombus > Bombus huntii. Next base: position 8,451,852 of record NC_066250.1, on the reverse strand, counting down.
TAATTGAATAAAAACGTCTAAATGGAACGATAGCAGTACAAATTTAGTTTGCAGCAGAGTGACGACAGTAACGACGGTTTCAAACGATAATTTTACAGGATTTAAAGTTTTCTGAACAGCGCTTTATGTTAGTTAACCTTGCTCAAGTCCCCAGCAGACCACGTTTCCGCTGAATTTCACGCCTTTAGCACAATAAAATAAGGCGAATGAACCACTCAATCTTGCACGAGTATACAAAGACACGACAGGAGTAAATTAAACATCGTTTATTTAACTCTAGCCCTTCAAGAACACGTAACTACGTTTAACTATTGTCCAGCGTGAACAAGAAACATCATACGCCTGGAATTGTCGTGCGAAAATTCTAGTTAATAATTCCCTGCATTGATTTAACGAGCAAAGTCTTACGTAGTTGAGACACTGCAGTCGGGTACAGTTAGGTACTGACATTTGAAATCGTTTGAAGATTTAGGAATATTTGTGAAATAACAATCTGTTCTTAGAAATTTTTTAATTTTCAGAGTTTTGAACAACCAAATTTCCAAATTTTCTAATTTTATAATTGATTAATTATCTCACTTTCCAGTTTACCTTCTTACTAATTTTCTAATTGTGTGATTTTCTACTTTCATAATTGACTAGTTCTCTGATGCTCTAATTATCTAATTCTCTAATTCTACAAATCTACAATTCTCTAACTCTCTAATTATCTAATTTTCCAATTATCTAATTGTCTAATCTTCTAATTCTCGCTAATTCTCTATTTCCCTCGTTTTTTAAATTTTCTACGCTATCTCTTATTGCGCTTTTCTTAAAATTCAAATAATCTTAGTGCTATTTAACTATCTTTAGTCTGTGTGCATGCTATACGAAAACTTTTTAATTAAAATTGAGATAATATAAAAGTCTGAGACTTTAACGTGACAATACATGATTATTATTTAATTAATGATTTTATGGCGTATGTGATTGTTGAAACGTGATGCACACATACATTTAGTATTGTTGCGTAACATTCGCACATTTTCGTTAATATAGATTCATGCAAAATGTGTTTCTGAAATTATAATTAACCAACGGTCAATCAGGTGTCAGATATCTGCAGATCGTGGCAGCACAAGGTACTGATTACCTCGAATGTTCTGGCATTTCTTTCTCGCTACATATACGATATTGATTAGGTGTAATTAAAATAAATTAAGAATATTTACTACTCGTCACGGGTGATTTATGTAATGCCATAGAACTCGAACGAAGCAATAGAAGTAAATCAATAAACTATAATTAGAAGGATAATGACAAAATATTTTTACAATATCTGCGAATCTTAACTATTTTTATGTTAGTTTTCAAATATAAAAAAGAAATACGAACGTGTTTAAATAAAAAAGCACTTTCAAATGCAAACAATAGAAACAATTTCAAATGTTTTAATATTAAAGGAATGAATTTCGAACGCTCCTAAATTGGAAAGGAATTTCAAAGGATCTAAAATTCAAAGAAAAGAAATTTTGATCGTTCTGGAATTAAAAAGAAAATGGATTTTAAACGCTTTTAAATGTAAGAAAACGAATGTATGATTAAAAAATAACAGATAGAAAATAGCAAGACATTTCAGAACAAGAGTTAATTTACGTTTCCACTGAATATATTTGCGGTTTCAATTCAAAGTGAGATTCGTTGTGACTTATCGCTCCTCGATGTCCTTTTCAGTACTACATACCAAGCGTAATTGAGACTACCGTGGCTTCTTCGTGTTACTGGATCCCTTTGCAAAGGTTCAAATTACACGGAGACATTTTCAGTTCTGTTTCTTTGATGGTTTGTAATCGATGGAATCAACTCTGTCAAGCGCTTGTTCACTACAAACCAGATCAAAAAATATTATTCCACTGGAAATATCACTCTGATATGGAGCTTAATTGGAAGTCAAATTAATTAGAAATTTTAAGCTAAAGCTACCACAAAACATACATCATTTTTTGAGAATTTTAAATAATCTATATACAATAATCATTACTTGTTAAAATTTTTTAGTTTAAGAATAACTCTGGAGAAAAGAAAATGTTTTCTTATAAACATTTGCAAAGGTATTTATGGAATAAAATGTAAAAATTTGTTATTAATAATATTCAGAATGTTTATGTATACAGTAGAATTTCTATGTATCTGAAACTCGACAAGGTTTCAAGTAAACTGAACTGAAACTGGGAAACTATGTGACTCTCTTGTTTGCGAAGAATTCCTGCGAGCATGAAAATTTAAGAGCGTACCCAAGAAATTCTACCTGCTTTGCCTCGGTACTATTTATATGTTCAAACAAACAGTATAATTTTTTTAGAAGGAAAACTGTATGTTACATTGAGAAAATAAACGAAGAAGAAAAAAAATTACTCAATTAAAATTTAATAATTTACTATTCATGTATTTCAGAGATCTTTCTAGATCTTTGAATTTCAACATAAAAATTCTTAAATTTTTTTAAGAGCTTAATAACCTTGAACTTCAGGATTCTGAGTTTATCTATAAATTTCAAAGGAACTCTAACAAAATTTCCAACATCCGTAATACAACATTACTTTCATCAGCTTCTCCACCATCACCCTCACACAAAGACTCAGTTATGAAGTTGAACAAGTAGTAGAAGCCTAACACTGTCAGACAAGACACTAAAATTGCTTCTCCGAGTGCACCCTTCCAACTTCCTCGACTTCTTACTTTAAAACGATTTATCCGTCGAATCGATGCGATATTAAAACCTTCTCGAACCGAATTTCCTGCCTCTAACCCCAAAATCGACTTTCAGAATGTCATAAACTTGAGAGACTGAATCAGTTTGATATAATCATTATTTCTGGATTAATCCCAAAAAATTAATTTGGCTTCAGGCACAAACACTCCACAATCCACGCAATAAACAAACTTACGTCGGACATCTGCTGGGCCCTAAACGCAAAACAACGAGTAGCCGCCTGCTTAATAGACCTCGAAAAAGCTTTTGACACAGTCTGGATCCCAGGTCTCATATACAAATTGATCAAGATAAACCTTCCTAAACACTTAATTAAAATAGTCTGGGACATGATCACAAACAGAACATTCATAATGACCGAAGGTTCAAACACATCAAGCAAAGAATTCTCCATAACAAACGGTCTACAACAAGGTACAGTAAATTCCCCGCTACTTTTCAGTATTTACAACAGTGACTTACTAAACCTCTTTAATCTCAATACATCCACCCACAAACGCTCCATAGCCTTCGCAGATGACCTAATCATCTACGTAACAGGCCGCAAAACTAAGACAATAAAAACTGAACTGCAAGAACTTTTCGAAAAAATAAACGACTATTACCACGCATGGAAACTAAAAATCAACACAAGCAAATGCGAAACCATACTGTTCAGACCCAAGTTAAGTGAAGTCGGACCAACAGAAAGAGAACACTGCAGAAAATTCCAAGTAAGAGAAAAAGCAAACAAAGGGGCACTCATACCACACAAAAACTGCGTAAAATACCTAGGAATAAACATAGACGACAAATTAAACTACAAGCAGCACACCGAAATCCAACTTGCTAAGGCCAATAAAGCATTCTGGAGAATAAAAAGACTATTCTACTCCAAACATCTCGACAGCAAAGTAAAAGTACTATGCTACCAAGCACTAGTCAGACCGATCATTACCTACGGCTGCCCAATCTGGAACAACATCATATCAGCCTCCCAGATAGAAACAATCCTCATATTCGAAAGAAAATGCATCAGGGCTTGCCTGAGCACATACAGATCCGAACACAGTGGATTAAAAAAATATGTAAAAAACAAAACAATATACGACCTAGCCAACGTTCACCGCATCAACTGTCACAACCTAAAGCTAATAAGAAACCACTTCGCGCAAGCGGCAAATATAAAAGAAAACAGCTTAATTTTCAGCTGCCTATTTCCTAACAACGCATATTACAAAAACACTCTGACAACAGGCCACATCCCCCAGAAGCCTTCCTATACCTAGACGAAAAAAAACTACCTGCAGGACCAAAACAACATCCCAATATATCACATAAAAAGAAAAATATATCACAAAAAAAGAAAACCATACTTTACGAAGAAAACATAAATGGACAGACTGCAGACTTCAGATGGAGATACAACATGTCCCCCTCCCCCCCGGAAAGACACCAAAGACAAACACAGAAAAAACACAAAAAAATACTGGTGGATACAGAACCCATAACAAAATAAGAGAAAACATTAAACCGGCAGAACTCAATTCTGACACCGCATAACACAGGTGTAAAATGTAAATATTGTAAATATTTGTAAATAATCCTATTTGACACTCCCCTCCTGCCCCATCCCTCTCATCCCATCCCTCCCCAAAGTTACACAGCACCCAAAAAGCAAGCTACCGAAGCGTCCTGTTTTGCGACCAAGTTTTTCAGGACAGAAAAAAAAATAAAAAAAAGCTCCGCTCCCTAGAGGCTTAAACCCAAAAACCGCATCATACAACAAAAAATGTAAAGCGCCGACACATAATACAGCATGGCTACGCCATACCGCCGCGTATCGGTACCTTTACCTAACATACCATTACAAAAATTCATGCTTATTGTGAATAATGCACTTAAAATCTGTATTTCTGGACTCAAACTCCTTTGTAAAAAATTATTTCTGGACTATGTGACTGTGAGTTATACGTTACAAACAAGATTAAACGTCAGACCATGTGTACGTGTGGAAATGATTCCACTGCATGTTAAAGAATGTTAAGATGATAGTATTTTCCATAATAAAGAATTTCGACTAAAGATAAAGATTTATTTTATGACTTCAACATTGGGCTGCGAGGAAATTTATAAAGTTGGGTTCTTCTTTAAATTTACGTCATAAGGAACTCATTTGCTTCAGTAATAATCCGGCTCGAAGGACCAAACGTTTTCGACCGGATGCGTGTCAAAACTATCCACTTGCCACTGATTATCCGGCTCGAAGGACCAAATGTTTTCGCACGTTCGCGGGGAGACACGGTCTCGAAGAAGCGCGCCAACGGAAGTCGTAAATTCCCGTTAGGATTTGCTAATCGACGCCGCGAATCGTTCGATCCCTTATTTCTTTTGGGATAATAAGGGTAGTTAAATTGAAGATAACGCTGCTACTAACAGGTTATTATATATTTTCACAATCCAACAACTTCGGTGTAACACAAAATGAATGTAACACTGTATAGTAAGTTATAAATCACCGTTTATTCTAACAACTTGTAAAGAAGATAGTTACGCTGGTGCGTATGTATAAGATGAGTGAGTGACTGATCTTCGGGTGTAAACCCGGTCGGAGGATATTGCCTGTTCAAAGGATAGAAAATCAGTGATGTTTGGGGACGATGCTGTGGCGGAGGAAAGCTAAGGATGGGTATGTCTAGCGCACGGGACCATCGGATTTGTTGGTGACGATTTTGGCTAAGAGAGTGAGGGAAATAGGCTTCGTTGTTAATTGGTTAAAGGAAGGTTGATGGACTAGGAAAGGTCTTAGCCGCCCTCGATAGAAAGTGGTTAGTAGGAGGAAAGTTGCATCGTACGTTGGAAAAACTAACTTTCCCTTGTCAAGCCGTAGTAGACAATGGTCTTTAGAAATGGTTCGGAAAATAGATGTTTGTTCGGTTTGAAGGACCTCGACTAGGAAATTCCTGAAATTTATGGAGGATACTTGAGACTATTGAGGGTACGCAGTAAGTATCCGAAGACATCTGGTTGCCATCTTGCCCGCGGTGTGTGGCCTGATCTAGGTAGAGTGTTACGCGACGTAACAATATAGTCACAATGTAATTATCAGATATACAAATTAAACACTATCGCTACCATTAATTAAATAGGCTTGTAACTTCTAATTTATTTTCCAGAAAAATATCACTTTTCTGTTTATATTATTATATGCAAAAACTAAATTATCTGCAGCATTATTATTTCCAATTCATTGACAAGTTTTGTCGTTATGAGTTCGATCAATAAAAAGAATTTTGAGTTTAGTCGCTTAATATTTAAATACAGTATATAGTTTTTTACAAATAGCTTTGTTCAAACGACGAGAAACCATGTCACTCTCCTTCAATAAGTTCTTTTAATTATTGTACTCCTACATAAAATGTACGATGTATGTGTATTCACGGTTTGATTATGTCAAGCTGTCACTACTTATTCGTACGTTTTTCTATATTTTTTTATAATGTCCAACGAATAATTAATAAATTATAACAGAAAAATATGACTAATATTTTGACATCGTGTACATTACGAAGTTGTTTTGTTTTTAGAATGATATAAAATAAGAACATATACAATAGAAATCCTATATTCGAGATCGTGTTCTCGTTTAATATTCTGATTCTACATGCTATCGATTTAATATACTTACTCAAAATTCATGAGACTATCGGCCATATCATATCGTATTAACCTGCATAAAATTGAGAACATCTACTTTTAAAAGATTTTAAATTGATTCCATAAGTCGAATATAAATAAACTTCATACAACTCTAGTTTGGAGCAAAACTCTTCAAATTGATTTTTTATGAAAAATTATGTGATTTGTTCTATCGATTATATAGATTTTATAGCAACCATAAAAATAGGAAACATGGCAATAATTTAAGTTTCGCGATTGATATTTTGGCAATATAAGCAATAGCGATACATTTTATATCAAAATCAATAGAAATTTTCAATTATTCACAGCAGCAACGAAAATGCTATTTACATTGCACATAAACTATTCAATCGACTTCATAAACAGTCGTTATTCGTCCTTCATAAACACTTCATTGGCCAAAGTATTTAACTTGATAAAATTGTGCCAATTTAACCGAGCAAAATTAACTAAAATTAAATTAACTGAAATTAACTAAAATATAATTTTCTAATTAAACGGACAGATTAAAATATTGAAACAACCTTATATTCTTGTGTGACGCACAGTAACGTAATTATTAAATAAAAGAAATTCAATTAATTCGTTCCGTTTTAACGTAAAATAATTCCCTACGCTAATAAGCTTGTTAAAATCATGTATGAGTATTTCAAAATTCGTAAACGTTGTACGATTTGCATAATTTTATGCAACGTACTTTACTAGAATACGATGCGACATTTGCAAACATATCAAGGGGATTAAAACGGAACAATGATCTGTTTAAAGTAGAGTTCTTTTCTGGCTAAAACTTTATTATTGGAAATTTTCATGTAAAGGAAATTTTCATTTGATAAGATTATTATAATGGAGTTTGCAAAAATATACGTTCTTCCTATTTTATTGTTAAAGAATGTAAGAAAGGTATATAATACGATTGAACCAAATACAATAAATATTTTCGTTAATCATGTTTTATTTCAAGTATACTTATAGTGTATATTATATAGCATTAAAGAGGATTTTTCTCTCATAAAAGGTAAAAATAAATCGTATAATTGTTTCTACCAATCTTGCATTATTTCAAGCATACTTGCATGCTTCGTACGCCATTAACCAGATGTATTCTCCAAGAGAAGCTAGAAAATATAATATCTCTACTGCATGATGCAATAATATGGAAAAGTCTATTTATAAAACAAAAATACTTCACTTATAAGAATAAAGAGAATAATACTTGGAGCTATTTTAATAAAATAGTTAATAATATTTCTACTGAAAGTGGTAAGAAATAATCATTAACAATTTGTTTTTCCTATAAATTTGACAATTGTGCTATCTTCTGAATTCTTCTGTTCCGTTAACTCATTTTAATTGAGTTAATGAAAATTTATGAATTAAAGGAAACCATAAACAAATATGACCTACCAGTATCGGATTGATTTTTAATAATATTTAATTGTTTAAGGTTATTATTTCGTATTTAGATCACGAAATGACTTTATTTGACGAAAATCACATGATTCTTAAGAAATGTAAAGTAGAAGGGAAAGAAACACACAGATGGAAGGATAAAAACAGACCAAAGAAAATACATGACTTTTCTTTCTCGCGGAAAGCAGCGTCTTTTAAGCGAGACATCTCTAAAAGACAACGAAAATTATTACTGCCGGCTTCAACATTAACAATGAATATTTCTACTTCTTAGGGTGATTACCATATCAAGGATGATTCTTTCTTCTACTTTTTCAAAGAAAAAGCAAGAAATTAGGAGAAAGAAGAATAAGATATATAAAGAATAGGAAGGAAAGAAACGAGTTAGGGGAGTTTTTCTTCCCTCGCATCTATTTTTTTTCTTTTTTCATTTCCCTTCTCCTTTCTTCCAAGACATTTTTATCTGCTAAGTAAAATAGTCGTCATCTTTCTTATCATGCTAGTGTTTGGGAATAATTGTGATTTCCATATCAGACCGACTATAATGTTACCTTTAAAATTACTCTTTACCATTGGGACTCGAGAACATACCGTAATAAGAAAAAGCCTCTGTTTTCGCAGAGTAATGAAGTTTATTGATTTTTTAGTCTACAATTTCAAAATAGTGTCACAAAATGTAATTTTTCGTCGTCGCTTCTCATTTAGGTATATTATTCTTCATGAAAATTGTTTTCCTTCCTTAGAATGAAGAATCTTCGTATGTCTAATCTTCTGATAAAGAATCTTCGTGTATTATTCCATTTCTGTATTGCTAGAAGATATTTTCTTATCATTGATAAATGATGTTGATATAGAACTTCCTATTTTATGAAAGTTTTATTAAAAAGAATTTGTCAGTGTCGAACATTTTTAATTAATATAGTATTATAATAGATGTATTATATAACATATATAATGTGCCTTTAATTAATAAGAGACATCTATTTTTAAATAAGAAGTTATCTACTGAGAAATTATAGTTTCTCATTTTACATCATACAAGGTGAGCCTACTATGAAATATTTGCAATAAGTTAGCCTGAATCTAAGAAATAGCACCCAAACAGTACACGAAGTTCTAAAAATGTAAATACAAACAGCGTATAAAATTCTCTCAAAATAATTCTAATTTCTCTACAGGAATGATTTAAGACCAACTTCCTGAGAAAGATTTTAGTAATCTATTATATTTATTATCTATATATTAATCTATTATATTAATATTTTCAACTGGAAAACTAGCGCACGAACATTACTTGTAAAACATACAAAATGGATACTTTTAACCCAAATACTTGAAGAGTATACATCATCTCGCCAACACATATTTCACAGGAAAGTAACTTCGTAAGCTAAACAACGAAAAACCCCGCAAGAAAGATTCCACGATTTTTCTAGAAAATTATTAAACCATCGAAACACGAGCAACCATTTAAATAATAAATGCGGTTCGTTTTTTGTACTAGTGACTCTACTCATTTCATTTTTCACTCCAATAGTTTCGTTACGATCGCTCTTACGAAGATGAAAAAAATTTTCCCTTCAAAGTTCCATAATATTTCTTCTTCCAGATCTCCTACATTTTGTATATATGTACTTGTTACAATGATATATCTCCTAGCAAGCATTGTGAGTCATGGTAACGCTTGCTACGCGATGCTATACCCTAGAGAACAGCCGCGATTTTTAGTTCTTCGCGAGCTCGTCTTTCAATATGTATGTTTCGAACACGACCGGTCGACATTATTTACTATGATATTTTACATCTGTCTACAGTCTCTATAGAAGTTCACACCTTCGTGATTCTATTCCCACGGAATACTCTACGATATCTTTTTATTAAAAATATTCTTCGCTACCTGTACTTGGAAATATCAATTTACATCTCTCCTTTGCAAATAGTTATGGCAGTTTTATTGGGCTGTGGGTTTGAAGATAATACGTGCAACTTTTTGGATAATAGATTTCTATCTACTTTCCGTTTGTTTTAGTATTCTTTTGTCATTTAATATTACTGTGGTTTTATTTTTACATCAATTATATTATATTATATTTATTATTATTAATTTATTTATATATAAGTAATTAATTGTATATTAATTTTATATTAATATATTATCTTAAAATGATTTTTAAAATGGTATAGTTATTAATAGATAATCTTAATATTTAATATTACCTTGAGATATTATTTAACATTGCTGTGATATTATCTTTATATTATTTAGATAATATTAATTTTACTATTTGGTAGTGGATACTTGTAATATTTAATATTTAATAGTACGTATTTTTCATTTTTAGGTATTTAATTAGATTTAATTCAACTTTGCGCCAGATATATATCACCATAAAATTTAATTCATATAATTTACACCGTCTGTCAGATTCAACTAGTATTTAATTTACGATTAAATTATTTCTACTAGAAGAATCTGAGAAGAAACGAAATAAATCATTGAAATCTATTAGGATATTGTGATCCATTAGAAGTATATGACTACATATCTCACATTAAACATTATGTTTAACTTCTTTCTTTTCGAATCAAAAGTAAAGTAAAAAGAATCGAGCGAAACAGTATCTAGAGTCTACAGAATCACAAAGGGTTAACTTTCCTCGGTGATTTGACCTACTTAAAAGTTTCTCCCTGAAAATGACTATGTCTACACTTTCCTACAATGTTGACTCGAATGGGATCTTTTAGTGCGGCAAGTTTATAAAGCTATTAAACAATTCTATCAAGATGGATTTTCGTGTCTTGGTGGTGCACTCGAAACACAAACTGTTCTACTAATTCATAGTTACAGGGTATTACTAGTCGTGCATTGAAATCGTCAGGCAAAAAAAAAAAAAGGAATAGGAAGAAAAGATAAAAAAGATAAGAAGAACAAACT